>NC_135990.1:2860270-2967770 GCF_053455715.1 Rhinoraja longicauda
ACTTGGTATAAGTGTAAATTGTCCATGGTGTGTGTAGGATAGTGTTGGAGTGCAGGGATCGCCGGACGGTGCGGACTCGATGGGCTGAAGGGCCTGTTTACGTGCTGTATGCCGAAGCTAAAAAACAAAAAAACTAAAGGACAAAGTCATCATGGGTTCTGAATACCATCCTGAACTTTCATGACTATGCATGAGGTATATCTCCGTTTGCCCTCTCATCTTACAAGAGACTTTGTTTCCACAATACTCCATTAGCTGTGTAGCCCTCTAGGACAATCCAAGGTCATGAAAGAGGCTATATAAATGCAAATCTTCTCCTGCTCCCTTGGCATCTTGAATCTTGGATCTGTTTGCTGAGCAGATCCATAAAAGTCATGCATAAAATATTTTCTGCTGCATATACTTGCTCCAGTTGCAATATCTGCAGAAGCAAACTATAAATATACAGGACAAATTCTCCAATAAAATTGTTCAAGAGTTATGTAACAGACAGCTGATACAGGAATGTCAACGTATTTGTCCGATAAAGCACGGGATAAATAATGTTAATATCTGCTACCCAGGGAGGCATGTTGGCGCATTGGTAGAGTTGCTTCCTTACAGCGCCAGAGACTCGGGTTCGATCGTGACTACTCTACTAACGTTCCTAATGCGTCTACCTCCTTAGTAGGCTCAGGAAGTTCGGCATCTCTCCTACACCCCTCACCAACTTCTACAGATGCGCCATAGAAAGGGTTTTTATCAGGAAGCATCACAGTGTGGTTTGGGAACAGCTCCATCCAAGACCGCTACAAATTACAAAGAGTTGTGGACGCAGCCCAGACCATCACACAAACCAACCTCCCTTCTCTTGACTCCATCTATACCTCACGCTGCCTCGGCAAGGCCAGCAGCATAATCAAGAATGAGTCCCACCCTGGCCACTCCCTCTTCTCCCCTCTCCCATCAGGCAAAGTATAAATACGCACACATCCAGATTCAGGGACATTTTTTTCCCAGCTGTTATCAGGCAACTGAACCATCCTACCACAACAAGAGAGCAGTGCTGAAATACTATCTACCTCCTTGGACTATCCTTGATTGGACCTCATTGGTGACCCTTGGACTATCCTTGATCAGACTTTGTTGGCTTTACCTTGCACTAAACATCATTCCCTTATTCATGTATCCATACTCTGTAAATGGATCGATTGCAATCATATATTGTCTTTCCGCTGACTGGTTAGCACGCAACAGAAGCTTTTCACTGTACCTCGGTACACGTGACAATAAACAAACCCAAACTAATCGGTGAACTTCTTTATGGATATAGTGAGGTACTTTGACAATAGAAAGGTAGGAATTGACATTCATTTTTGGAAGCAAAACAGTGAGTGTGAATATGTCAACACTGTTAGAACAACGCTTCAACAGCTGAAATGTTAGATTTTTTTTTAGATTTAGAGATACAGCACAGAAACAGGCCCTTCGGCCCACCGGGTCCATGCCGCCCAGCGATCCCCGCACACTAAAAAATTTTTTTTTTTACATTTGCCCAGCCAATTAACCTACATACCTGTACGTCTTTGGAGTCGTTAACCTGGTCTCTCCTCTCTGCAGTTGGCCTGTTCAGAACGTTCAGTCCTAGGCATTTCTCTTCCCTACGTTCCAGGATCTTCAGCTTTTGTTGAGGTGGAACAAATATTTAAAATGCTAATTTATGGTTTATAACCGTGTAGCTATCCCGAGAAGGAATGCGATTAAGTCCAATGAACCACTCATGTGTGAAGCAACCGTGTCAAAATATAACCCATTGTTACTCATTTCCTTGGAAAAAGCGCATCACACAATTACTGTTGTCAATTTATGTCTGGCTTATAAACTCATTAAAGTTTCTAACATTGTCAAGGACTCCCCTTCAGTAAATAGCTTAATCATCAAAAAATAAGCCTTTATGTGACTGTCAGTGCTAATACTGAAGACAGACCCAAAATGCTGGAGTAACTCAGCGGGTCAGGCAGCATCTCTGGAGAGAAGGAATGGGTGACGTTTCGGGTCCAGGCCCTTCTCTTGGTCTGTAATCTTCTCTGTCTTGGCCTCGAGAAGTCCACTTCTGGTTACTCCTTAAAGGCAGAGAGAGAGAGCACCTGCCTCCTCCAATCATTCACGAAGTGCAGGCACTAAAATGCTGGAGTAACTCAGCGGGTCAGGCAGCAACTCTGGAGAGAAGGAATGGGTGACGTTTCGGGTCGAGACCCTTCTTCAGATTGAAGAAGTATGAAATTTTGGGTCGAGACCCTTCATCAGACTGAAGAAGGATCTCGACCCGAAATGTCACCCATTCAATAGACAATAGACAATAGACAATAGACAATAGGTGCAGGAGGAGGCCATTCGGCCCTTCTCTCCAGAGATGCTGCCTGTCCCGCTGAGTTACTCCAGCATTTTGTGTCTATCTTCTGTTTAAACCAGCATCTGCAGTTCCTTCCTCCATAGTTCTAATACAGCATTGATGAACATATTTTGGATACATAGGAATATGGTGCTGGCCTATCTATCTATCTATCATAGTGACAGATATTTACTTCAACTCAAGAACAGCTCTGAGAACACCTAAACTGCAGCTTTTACATTTTATTCTTGTACACGATTTACATGTAAATCCAAACACTGATTAATGTATTTCACCAATAGGAATCAGATTAGTATTTTCCACGTTGTAGTTCAATAGAAAGCAATTGGAAATTCCAACGAAGATCCATTAAACAATTGATAGTGTTTAGTTTAGTTTAGAGATAGAGGGTGGAAACAGGCTCTTCAGTCCACCCTGACCTCACCACCCAGCGATCACCCACATACTAGTTCTATCTGACACAGCAGGGATAATTACAGAACCCAATTAACCCACAAACCCGCACGTCTTTGGAGTGTGGGAGGAGCCCGTGCACACGGAGAAAACCCACGCAGTCACAGGAAGAACGTGCAAACTCCGCACAGACAGCACACGAGGTCAGGATTCAACTTGGGTCATCATATCATCATCATATATATACAGCCGGAAACAGGCCTTTTCGGCCCATCAAGTCCGTGCCGCCCAGCGATCCCCGTACCTTAACACTGCCTTACACCCACTAGGGACAATTTTTTTACATTTACCCAGCCAATTAACCTACATACTTGTACATCTTTGGAGTCCTGACCATCCTATCCATATACCTGTCCAAATTGAATCAAATACATTATGATAGTATCTGCCTCAACTACCTCCTCTGGCAGCTCGTTCCATACACCCACCATCCTCTGTGTGAAAAAGTGGCCCTATTAAATTTACCCCTCCCCTCACCTTAAACCTATGTCCCCTGGTCCTCGATTCCCCTACTCTGGGCAAGAGACTCTGTGCGTCTACCCGATCTATTCCTCTTATGATTTTATATACCATGTGTATAAAACCATATGTTTGAGAAATCATATAAGAGACTTTGTCCATACAATGATCGTGTCTACTCCATTTTGTTATGTAAGAGCTTTGGAAGTTTCAATGTGAGTAATTCCCAAACTCGGGGGAAGTTGGGCTTCTCAGTGGCGAAGGCTATAGATTAAAGTGCAAGGAACTGTGGCATTGTTAACAGTATTGTGGGAGTGGAACGCACAGAACAGTTGGAAGTCTGAACCTAACAATTCAAAGACAACGAGAGAGCCAACGGGAGATCATTAGTTCCTGAAATTTTGATATTTGAGCATTAAATCTATAACGGGACAACAGGCTCTGGATGAAAGCAACAGGAGCCGTTTAATTAAGTTTAAAGAAAGCTCCGCACTTTTGCAGTGTGCCCATCAAAGCAATGGCAGATGTGTGTTGCCACGGCAACTACCTCCAGCGTGCAACTCCGCGCTGCAACAAAACGGGCCCGCGAGTGAGCAAAGCCTTGCAGATTCCCCGGAGCAGCTGGTGGTAGAAAACTCAAATCTTTCTCTGCGTGCACCTGCCGATAGTCCTGGTAACCTTCTCCCGAGGCGGTGGATAGATTTCTTGTGTGGGAAGGAATTGCAGATGCCGGTTTAAACCGAAGATAGGCACAAATGAGCTGGAGTAACTCAGCGGGTCAGGCAGCATCTGTGGAGAACATGGATAGGTGACGTTTCACAGAGTGCTGGAGTAACTCAGTGGGTCAGGCAGCATCTGTGGAGAACATGGATAGGTGACGTTTCACAGAGTGCTGGAGTAACTCAGCGGGTCAGGCAGCATCTCTGGAGAACATGGATAGGTGACGTTTCACAGAGTGCTGGAGTAACTCAGCAGGTCAGGCAGCATCCTTGGAGAACATGGATAGGTGACGTTTCATGTCGGGGCCCTTCGTAAGTCCTGAAGGATTCTGAAGAAGGGATGATTTGGTTTAGTTTAGAGATACAGCACAGAAACAGGCCCTTCGGCCCACCGAGTCCGCACCGACCAGCGATCCCCGCACACCAACACCATCCTAGGGACAATTTACATTTATACCAAGCCAATTACAGTTGTACATCTTTGGAGTGTGGGAGGAAACCAATTTCGGAGAAAACCCACGCAGGTCACAGGGAGAACGTACAAACTCCGTACAGACAGCACCCGTAGTCAGGATGGTACCCGGGTCTCTGGCGCTGTGAGGCAGCAACTTTACCGCTGCACCACCGTGTTGCCCCAGATGACATATCTTCAGATCAGTGAAAAGGTAGAACATGATGGGAAATTATCAGCAGCCCCTCGGATCCTTCTTGGTGGTACAAGTTGTGGTTTTGGAGGAGTTATTGAAGAACCAATATCAGAACATGCTACTTATAGGATACAATACGATACTATAGAACTTTATTTATCCCAGGAGGGACATTGATCTGCCAACAGTCATAACAGGCACGGTGGCGTAGCGGTAGAGTTGCCGCCTTACAGCGAATGCAGCGCCGGAGACTCAGATTCAATCCTGACTACGGGCGCCATCTGTACGGAGTTTGTACGTTCTCCCCGTGACCTGCGTGGGTTTTCTCCGAGGTCTTCGGTCTCCTCCAACACTCCAAAGACGTACAGGTATGTAGGTTAATTGACTGGGTAAATGTAAAAAGTGTCCCATGTGCGTGTAGGATAGTGTTAGTGTGCGGGGATCGCTGGGCGGCGCGGACTCGGTGGACCAAGGGCCTGTTTCCGCGCTGTATCTCTAAAAAATCTATTAAAAAAATGTAAACACAACAAGGTACATGAAACACGAAATTAAAGTGACGAGTGGAAAGAATTGGGGATGTGCAAAGATTGGGGGGGTGGGGGGAGTCAGTCTCAGTCTACCTCACGACAGAAGGGGGAGGAGTTGTACAGTTTGATAGCCACAGGGAAGAAGGATCTCCTGTGGCGTTCGTTCTGTGCTGCATCTTGGTGGAACCAGTCTGTTGCTGAAGGTGCTCCTCAGGTTGACCAGAGTGTCATGGAGAGAGGGGGTGAGCTGTATTGTCCAGGATGCTCCGCAGTTCGAGGAGCATCCTCCCCTCCAAGACCCCCTCCCATGAATCCAACTCCACCCCAACTCCACCCAGCCAGTCTTCCTGATGAGTCTGCTTCGCTTATCGAAAACAGATAAGACCTATACACTGGGATCAGCCAATCTTCCCTGTCCCGCCTGCAACTGGTCCAAAACGCCGCAGCGAGACTCCTGACGGGTACCCGTAAAAGGGACCACATCACCCCGATTCTGGCCTCTCTCCACCGGCTCCCTGTACGGTACAGAATCAACTTCAAGCTCCTCCTATTCACGTATAAAGCCCTAAATGGACACTCCCCCCCTACATCAAAAATCTTCTAACCCACCTCTCTAACTCCAGGTCCCTCAGGTCGGCCGACTTGGGGCTACTCACTATCCCGCGGTCTAGGCTTAAGCTCAGGGGTGACCGCGCTTTTGCGGTTGCAGCTCCTAGACTGTGGAACAGCATCCCTCTCCCCATCAGAACTGCCCCCTCCATCGACTCCTTTAAGTCCAGGCTAAAAACCTATTTCTACTCCCTAGCGTTTGAGGCTCATTGAGGAGGCGCTGTGAACTGTTTGCGTGCTACTGAATGTTTCATTTTTTCCTTAGTACCTAATCAGATGTACAGCACTTTGGTCAACGTGGGTTGTTTTTAAATGTGCTATACAAATAAAATTGACTTGACTTGACTTGACTTGAGAAAGAAAATAAAATGTTGCTGTAAAGTGGGTTGCCAATGACGTGTTAATAAAAGGGAATGTAAATTCATATATGGAAATAAACATCAATGGATGACGAATTAAAATAAAGTGAGTGGGAAAGCCTTGCGGAAGGTTTTGCTTAACAACTATGAAAGATTAAAGATTAACTCAAAATCAGAATTTACAGAGTTATGTAGTAAAAGGGTCATGAACACTTCAAAGAGTTGGAAGATCTTACATATTAATGAGGTCCTTCAACCTAGAAAAATGGGAACTGTGTAAAGGCTAACTTAAGATTTATAATAGCATTAATTGAGAGGATTGACAGGGGTCAAGAATGTCTTCATGGTAATTGGAGTGAAAATAGCATTTTTCGTATTAATTTATGGGAAGTGGAGATTGTGGACAAAGCCAACATTTTTTCTCCAACACCGTTTGTCCTTGATGTGAAAGGACAGCCATATTCTATCATTGCTGCTGTCTTTACTTTAGAATACTTTAGTTGAGTTGAGTAGGAAAGAACTGCAGATGCTGGTTTAAATCGAAGGTAGACACAAAATGCTGGAGTAACTCAGCGGGTCAGGCAGCATCTCGGGAGAGATTCTTCAGGCCCGAAACGTCGCACATTCCTTCTCTCCCGAGATGCTGCCTGACCCGCTGAGTTACTCCAGCATTTTAGATTTTTAGATTTAGAGATACAGCGCGGAAACAGGCCCTTCGGCCCACCGAGTCCGTGCCGCCCAGCGATCCCCACACATGAACACTATCCTACACACAGTAGCGCCAAATTTTTACCCCGTCAAAACCGTCTTTGGAGTGTGGGAGGAAACCGAAGATCTCGGAGAAAACCCACGCAGGTCACGGGGAGAACGTACAAACTCCGTACAGACGGCGCCCGTAGTCAGGATCGAACCTGAGTCTCCGGCGCTGCATTCGCTGTAACCTTAGTTGAGTTGAGTTTAGTTTGGTTTAGTTTAGTTTCATTCCATTTGGTTTATTGTCAAGTGTACCGAGGCACATAGAAACATAGAAAATAGGTGCAGGAGGAGGTCATTCGGCCCTTGGAGCCAGCACCGCCATTCATTGTGATCATGGCTGATCATCCACAATCAGTAACTTGTGCCCAACTTCTCCCCATATCCCTTGATTCCACTAGGCACAGTGAAAAGCTTTTTTGTTGCGTGCAATTCAGTCAGCGAAAGACTGTACATGATTACAATCAAACCGTCCACAGTGAACAGATACATGATAAAGGGAATAACGTTTAGTGCAAGGTAAAGTCCGATTAAAGATAGTTTATCAGTCCCCAGTGAGGCAGATGGGAGGTCAGCACTGCTCTCTGGTTGTGGTAGGATGGTTCAGTTGCCTGATAACAGCTGGGAAGAAACTGTCCCTGAATCTGGAGGTGTGTGTTTTCACACTTCTGTACCTCTTGCCTGATGGGAGAGGGGAGAAGAGGGAGTGATTATACTGGCCCTTGATTATACTGCTGGCCTTGCCGAGGCAGCGTGAGGTGTAACCATATAACCATATAACCATATAACAACTACAGCACGGAAACAGGCCCGTTCGGCCCTACCAGTCCACGCCGACCACTCTCCCTGACCTAGTCTCATCTACCTGCACTCAGACCATAACCCTCTAATCCCCTCTTATCCATATACCTATCCAATTTACTCTTAAATAATAAAATCGAGCCAGCCTCCACCACTTCCACCGGAAGCCCATTCCATACAGCCACCACCCTCTGAGTAAAGAAATTACCCCTCATGTTACCCCTAAACTTTTGTCCCTCAATTCTGAAGCTATGTCCCCTTGTTGGAATCTTCCCCACTCTCAAAGGGAAAAGCCTACCCACGTCAACTCTGTCCGTCCCTCTCAAAATTAAAAAAACTTCTATCAAGTCCCCCCTCAACCTTCTACGCTCCAAAGAATAAAGACCCAACCTGTTCAACCTCTCTCTGTAGCTTAAGTGCCGAAACCCAGGCAACATTCTAGTAAATCTCCTCTGTACCCTCTCCATTTTGTCGACATCTTTCCTATAATTTGGCGACCAGAACTGCACACCATACTCCAGATTCGGCCTCACCAATGCCCTGTACAATTTTAACATTACATCCCAACTTCTATACTCGATGCTCTGATTTATAAAGGCAAGCATACCAAACGCCTTCTTCACCACCCTATCCACATGAGATTCCACCTTCAGGGAACAATGCACAGTTATTCCCAGATCCCTCTGTTCCACTGCATTCCTCAATTCCCTACCATTTACCCTGTACGTCCTATTTTGATTTGTCCTACCAAAATGCAGCACCTCACACTTATCAGCATTAAACTCCATCTGCCATCTTTCAGCCCACCCTTCCAAAAGGCCCAAGTCTCTCTGTAGACTTTGAAACTCTACTTCATTATTAACTACTCCACCTATCTTAGTATCATCTGCATATTTACTAATCCAATTTGCCACACCATCATCCAGATCATTAATGTAAATGACAAACAACAGTGGACCCAACACAGATCCTTGGGGTACTCCACTAGACACTGGCCTCCAACCTGACATACAATTGTCAACCATTACCCTCTGGTATCTCCCATTCAGCCATTGTTGAATCCATCTTGCAACCTCACTATTAATACCCAACGATTTAACCTTCTTAATCAACCTTCCATGTGGAACCTTGTCAAATGCCTTACTGAAGTCCATATAGACAACATCCACAGCCTTGCCCTTATCAATTTCCCTGGTAACCTCTTCAAAAAATTCAAGAAGATTAGTCAAACATGACCTTCCAGGCACAAATCCATGTTGACTGTTTCTAATCAGGCCTTGTTTATCCAAATAATTATATATATTGTCCCTAAGTATCTTTTCCATTAATTTTCCCACCACAGACGTCAAACTAACAGATGGAGTCAGTGGAAGGGAGGTTGGGTGGCGTGATGGTATCATTATAATAATATCGGGATAAAGGGAAACAGCCCAGAAGCATGCAGGTTTTACGCGGTGTGATAATCTCCAAACCATTTGCGGATTCACTGAAGGAATGTCCCTTTCTTAACAGAACAGAATCCTGCTATCACATTTTGCACACTGAATTTGGATAACTTGTCACACAATATACCTTTGCCAGAAAAGTCTTTCTGATCAGAGATATTGAGCATGAAGCACTAAGTGTCCTCTGAGATGGCCACTGACGAATCAGGCTGAAGATAATTAATTCACCCATCAATGTGTATCTATGAACAGTCTGCTTTAGAAATCAATCCCAAGATCATATGGAATCCATCATGAAATTACTCATTGTCCTTCATAGAATCATTAACTTGAGTTGCTTTCAGTTTTAGTTTGGAGAATTCCTCATGGAAACAGGCCCTTCTGCCCATCGAGTCCGTGCTGGCCACCCATGATCTTTTCCCAGTATTGCATCCTACACTAGGAGCAATTTTATAGAAGCTGATTAACCTACAAACCCTTTCGGATTAAGGAAGGAAACTGGAGCTTGACATATTCAATAGAATTTAAATAGTCATTTCAGCAAATAGATTTCACATTTTTTTGTATAAAATTAGACATAGGACAGCAAAATACCTTTTTACTAATGGAAATTTTGTTAACAAATGTTTTGTTCCTTTAAGTTACCCTAACCTTCACTTTAAATGCTTTCAAACTGTTAAACAGAGTTCCTTGTTTTTTCCAGGCAGCTCCAGCAACTTCAGTAATATTCATCAGGGGAGAGGGGAAGATATTTTCAGATGATTGAGGATATCCATGTCTGAGGAAGGATGTGCTGGCTCTGGAGAGGGTCCAGAGGAGGTTTACAAGAACGATCCCAGGAATGAGTGGGTTAACATATGATGAGCGTTTGACAGCACTGGGCCTGTACTCGCTGGAGTTTAGAAGATTGAGGGGGACCTCATTGAAACGGACCGAATAGTGAAAGGTTTGGATAGAGTGGATGTGGAGAGGATGTTTCCACTAGTGGGAGAGTCTAGGACCAGAGCTCACAGCCTCAGAATTAAAGGACCCTCCTTTAGGAATGAGATGAGGAGGAATGTCTTTAGTCAGAGGGTGGTGAATCTGTGGAATTTATTGCCACAGAAGGCTGTGGAGGTCAAGTCAGTGGATATTTTTAAGGCAGAGATAGATAGATTCTTGATTAGTGCGGGTGTCAGGGGTTATGGGGAGAAGGCAGGAGAATGGGGTTAGGAGGGAGAGATAGATCAGCCGTGATTGAATGGTGGAGTAGACTTGATGGGCCGAATGGGCTCATTCTGCTCCTATCACTTGTGAACATGATACTAAATTAAATTCGATTATATCTTTCTTTCTTTGTCTTTTTATTGCCTTTAGCATTAACAGTACAGGGATCTCAAAAGCTGCTGGCATTTTCAAAAGGAGTCCGACTTTACCACCAAGCTGACTGCCAAGCACCACTCTGGGATAATCTCGAAGCCATAACAACGGGCATGGGTGAGGTAAAATGGGCGGCACGGTGATGCAGCGGTAGAGTTGCTGCCCTACAGTGAATGCAGCGCCGGAGACCCGGGTTCGATCCTGACTACGGGCGCCGTCTGTACGGAGTTTGTACCTTCTCCCCGTGATCTGCGTGGGTTTTCTCCGAGATCTTCGGTTTCCTCCCACACTCCAAAGACGTGCGGTTATGTAGGTTAATGCAAAAATTGGTCAATGGTAAAATTGGTAAATGTTCCTTGGGGGTATAGGATAGTGTTAATGTGCGGGGATCGCTGGTCGGCAAGGACCCGGTGGGCCGAAAGGGCCTGTTTAGGCACTGTATCTCTAAAATAACACGTCACTGTACACACACCTTTTTTATGACCAGGCTATTAATCCAATCTGTTGAGGCTTTCTGACTGTGTTGTGTTAATGACTGATTAATAAGGCTGAGCAGAGGAGGAAGGACTACAAGGTCAACTTACCAATATTATCATCATCATCATCATATCATATATATACAGCCGGAAACAGGCCTTTTCGGCCCACCAAGTCCGTGCCGCCCAGCGATCCCCGCACATTAACACTATCCTACACCCACTAGGGACAATTTTTACATTTACCCAGCCAATTAACCTACATACCTGTACGTCTTTGGAGTGTGGGAGGAAACCGAAGATCTCGGAGAAAACCCACGCAGGTCACGGGGAGAACGTACAAACTCCTTACAGTGCAGCACCCGTAGTCAGGATCGAACCTGAGTCTCCGGCGCTGCATTCGCTGTAAAGCAGCAACTCTACCGCTGCGCTACCGTGCCGCCCAATATTCTGAGCTCAATACTCTCCGAATCTCTCCAGAGCCATGAAGAGTCTAGCTTCAGCTACGTTCTGATTAACGTAGAAACTATGAACTTCAGATGCTGGTCTATATCAAAGATAGACACAGAATGCCAGAGTGACTCAGCTGGTCAGGCAGCATCTCTGGAGGAAAGGGACGGATGATGTTTCAGGTCGGGACCTTTCTTCAGGCTCTGAGGAGAAGTTGTTTAGTTTTAGATTAGTTTAGAGATACAGAATGGCAACCGGCCCTTCGGCATGGCTATAAGGTGAGAGGGGCAAAAATTAAAGGAGATGTGTGGGAGAAGTTTTTTTGCACAGAGTGTGGTGTGTACATAGAATGTCACACCAGTGATCGTGGTGATCCATCAGGGATCGTGGTGATCCATCAGGGATCGTGGTGATCCATCAGGGATCGTGGTGATCCATCAGGGATCGTGGTCGAGGCAGATATATTAGCAGCATTTATGTTTACATATTCTGTTGTGCTGCTGCAAGTAAGGATTTCATTGCTCTATCTGGGACATCTGTATACTAAAACTCTCGTTTGTTTGTTTGTTTGTTTGTCCCTGAACTACAGCCAAAGCGGTACACGATAGCATGACAATTCTAGGCCCACCTTACTCACCGTCGTCCCTTTGGTGCCAATGGAAGAAGTTTCGTTGAAACCGGTGTTATATTTTTAAAGTTATTCGCATTTAAAAGTTTAAATCTATCTCCTAGGGAGGGAGGGGATGGAGGGAGGGGGAGAGGAGGGAGGATAAGGGGGGGGGGGGGGTTGAGGGGGATGGAGTGGGGGGCGAGGGGAAGGGGAGGGGGAGGAGGGAGGGGATGGAGGAAGGGGGAGAGGAGGGAGGATAAGGAGGGGAGGGTGCTGCACCAATACAGGAGAGGTTTGGGCCCAACGGGTCCACTTGGCCAATAAAATACTCTTGATTTGACTTTTGAATAGGCATGTGGATATGCAGGGAATGGAGGGATATGGGTTATGTGCAGGGAGATAAGTGATGGTCAAAGCATCATGTTCGGCACAGACACTATGCTTGTTCTTGTGCTGTTCCATGTGTCCACCAGTTTGAAGAATAGCTTCCATCAGGAAGCTCTCACAACCATCAGGCTCTGCACAATAGTTTTCTTTGGTTCGTTTAGTTTAGAGATACAGAGTGGAAACAGGCCCATCGGCCCACCGAGTCCGCGCCGACCAGGGACCCCCGCACATTGACACTATCCTACACAAACTATGGACAATTTACATTTATACCAAGCCAATTAACCTACAAACCTGTACGTCTTTGGAGTGTGGGTGGAAACCGAAGATCTCGGAGAAAACCCGCGCGGGTCACGGGGAGAACGTACAAACTCCGTACAGACGGCGCCCGCAGTCGGGATGGAACCCGGGTCCCTGGCGCTGTGAGGCAGCAGCTCTACCCGCTGCGCCACGGCGCTGCCCAACTACTAACTAAGCTACAAACTGTGGCCTGCGGACGGTGTCCCTGGAACTCTGGCCTGGCCAGACCCGGCAGATCCATTCCCGTAGCCATCGTCCGAGGGCCCCTCGGCGGCCCAGGCAGAAGGTTCCGGTACCGTTGGACTCCTCTTGGAGGCCGTGACCTCTGTTGGTACAGCAACACGGATAATTCGGCAAGGTTTTGGGACCAATGGTGCCGGAAAAGTCGGTACAACGGTAAAAGTATTCAAGTAAAGCATTTAAGAAAAGAGCGTTATTTTGATCCACTTTATAAACATTGGCTTGAAGCCTGTGCTGTATTTATTTTGTTCGCCTCCATTTTCATCCAATTTGAAAGGATTTTCTAATTTTAATCCTCACAGTTTGAGAGCTTTGTCAGCATTGAATGGGATCCCTTCCCTCCGCTAACAAAACATATACTTCGCACAGCACCGCATCTTGGCTTCATTGTGGAACTTGGCGGGGATGGCTTTCATGGTAGACAGACACCAAAAGCTGGGGTAACTCAGCGGGACAGGCAGCATCTCCGGAGGGAAGGAATGGGCGACGTCTCGGGTCGAGACCCTTCCTCAGACTGAGAGTCACGGGAAAGGAAAACGAGAGATACAGACGGTGATGTGGAGAGATACGGAACAAATGAATGAAAGACATGCAAAAAAGTGACGATGATAAAGGAAACAGGCCATTGTTAGTTGTTTGTTGGGTGAAAACGACAAGCTAGTGTAACTTGGGTGGGGGTGGGATAGAGTCAAGTCAAGTCAAGTCAATTTTATTTGTATAGCACATTTAAAAACAACCCACGTTGACCAAAGTGCTGTACATCTGATTAGGTACTAAGGAAAAAAATGAAACATACAGTGGCACACAAACAGTTCACAGCGCCTCCTCAATGAGCCTCAAACGCTAGGGAGTAGAAATAGGTTTTGAGCCTGGACTTAAAGGAGTCGATGGAGGGGGCAGTTCTGATGGGGAGAGGGATGCTGTTCCACAGTCTAGGAGCTGCAACCGCAAAAGCGCGGTCACCCCTGAGCTTAAGCCTAGACCGCGAGATAGTGAGTAGCCCCAAGTCGGCCGACCTGAGGGACCTGGAGTTAGAGAGGTGAGTTAGAAGATTTTTGATGTAGGGGGGGGGGGGGGGGCGATGTCCATTTAGGGCTTTATACGTGAATAGGAGGAGCATGAAGTTGATTCTGTACCGTACAGGGAGCCAGTGGAGAGAGGCCAGAATCGGGGTGATGTGGTCCCTTTTACGGGTACCCGTCAGGAGTCTCGCTGCGGCGTTTTGGACCAGTTGCAGGCGGGACAGGGAAGATTGGCTGATCCCAGTGTATAGGGAGTTGCAGTAGTCTAGGCGGGAGGAAATGAAAGCGTGAATGATTTTTTCTGTGTCGTCGAATTGGAGGAAAGGTTTGATTTTAGCTCTGGTTCGAAGTTGGAAGAAGCTGGCTTTTACCACAGCGTTGACTTGCTTATCAAATTTTAATGCAGAGTCAAATATCATGCCGAGGTTTTTGACATGCGGTTTGACTAGGCAGGATAGGCTTCCAAGACTGCCTGTTATCAATTTGATGGAGTCGGGGGGGCCGAATAGGATGACCTCAAACTTGCTCTCATTTAATTGGAGGAAGTTCTGTGCCACCCAACATTTTATATCCTCAAGGCAGTGTAAGAGGCTGTTTAAATTTGACTGGTTGTTGGGTTTCAGGGGGAGGTAAAGCTGAGTGTCATCGGCATAGCAGTGGAAAGAAATGCCGTGCCTTTGAATGATTTGGCCAAGGGGGAGCATGTATAGAGAGAAGAGAATGGGGCCTAGGATGGAGCCTTGTGGAACTCCGCAGGAGAGACTAGCTGGAGCAGAGGAATAACTGCCTATGTTGATGGCGAAACTCCTATCTTTGAGGTACGAAGCGAACCAGCTCAGGGCAGTGCCATCAATGCCAACCGCGTACCGGAGACGGTCAATAAGGATGATGTGGTCCACTGTATCGAACGCTGCGCTGAGGTCGAGAAGGAGCAGGATTGCACAGTCGCCGGTGTCGATGGCGAGAAGCAGGTCGTTGTGTACCTTCAACAAGGCAGACTCTGTGCTGTGGTGGGCTCTGAAACCTGACTGGAAACTTTCCAGGATGGTGTTTTGGTGCAGGTAGGGCACTAATTGGTTTAGAATTGCCTTTTCAAGGACTTTTGACAGGAATGGCAGTTTGGAAATGGGTCTGTAGTTGCTAGGCAAGGTGGGGTCTAGGTTAGGTTTTTTCAGTAGGGGCTGGACCACCGCGTGCTTGAAACAGGGTGGAACAGTGCCAGTGGCCAGAGAACTGTTGATAATAGAGAGGATGCTGGGACCGGCTATTGCAATGACATCCTTCAGAAGGGCAATGGGGGCAGGATCAAGGGGATCAAGAGAGAGAGAGAGAGAGAGAGAGTGAGAGTGTGCCTCTCCCTTGTAGTTAGAGAAATCAATATTCATACTTTAATGGGCAAGTTGAGGGGCAAAGTTCACTTGCCTACGGGGTATTCAGACCTGAATCTTGACGAGTAGTTTAGTTTAGAGATACAGCACGGAAATAGGCCCTTCGGCTCACCGAGTCCACACCGACCAGCGATCCCCACACATTATCACTGCCCTACACACACTAGGGACAATTTATAATTTTATCAAAGCCAATTCACCTACAAACCTGTATGTCTTTGGAGTGTGGGAGGAAACCGGAGCACCCGGAGAAAACCCACGCAGGTCACGGGGAGAACGTACAAACTCCGTACAGACAGCACCCGTAGTCAGGATTGAACCCGGGTCTCTGGCGCTGTGAGGCAGCAACTCTACCGCTGATGGCAGATCAATGTTTGAATAATTGCTGGCTATTACTGTGCAATATTTGTGGTTAAATGTCACTCAATAAGAATTTAACTTAAAGATCAAATCTACACCTCATCGATTAAGCACATTATTTGAGTTGTGCTAATTCATTCCAGGTTTTTTCTCTCTAAACCTTGTTCTTCAATGCAATATAATGATGTTCTTCAAATGTCAATCTGTAATAACATTCTCAGCAAACATCGGGATGTGATTAATTGGTTAAAATGGGAATAATCAAAGGCATCTGAGTATGGCTGTTTCAGCTTTTTAACCCAACTATCATTGCCAATTAACTCATCATGAGGGGCCAGGCAGCATCTCTGGAGAAAAAGGAATGGGTGACGTTTCGGGTCGAGGCCCTTCTTCAATCGCTTCGACCCGAAACGTCACCCATTCCTTTTTCTTCGGAGATGCTGCCTGTCCCGCTGAGTTACTCCAGCATTTTTGTGTCTATCTTTAGTTTAAACCGGCATCTGCAGTTCCAAAAGACAATAGGTGCAGGAGTAGGCCATTCGGCCCTTCGAGCCAGCACCCCCATTCAATGTGATCATGGCTGATCATTCTCAATCGGTACCCCGTTCCTGCCTTCTCCCCATACCTTCCTCCAACAGTGAGTGATTCACCCATCCCAAAACGAAAGGGAATTTGTCCAGAACTCGAGTGGAATTATTATTCCAAGCATTGAGTCATCGGTGGTCTTGAAGCTCTTGTGGGAAGTCCTGAGGTGGAAAATAAGCGTATCTATCTTACATTCTGGCAAATTGTGGTGCAGTCTTTGAGGGCATTAAATCCGCTGTCTTTTCTTTCACTTCCTACTCTCTGATTTATTCCAACAATGCTCTGCTGCTGATCTGACTATCTACAGTACATTTAATTGATGTGGAAAAAATGAGACCAATTGTTGCTCCCCTCAAATCACCATTCATCTATACACTAAAACTCTCGTTTGTTTGTTTGTTTGTTTGTTCCTGAACGACAGCCAAAGCGGTGCACGGTAGCGCGACAATGTTAGGCCCAACCTTACTCACCATCGTCCCTTTCGGGCCTGTTTTCGCGCTGTATCTCTAAACTAAAAATCTCCTGAAATGTTATTAGCCAGGTTGGATTGGCTTTATGTACCCCCTGCATCTCCCCCCCCTCTCCGTTCCTCCCCCAACCTAGTCCCTCTTGCGAATTTCACCATTTCTATCCCTTCGTAATCACCTTGTCCCCAGCCAACAATGGACCATTGTGGGCTCCACCGCTCCTGTGTCATCAATGCAGGCTCTTCTTTGTTCTGTACCTTCCTACGTGCCTAGATTACATATCCATGGAAGAGCATTATGAAGACTCACCTTCCACACCAAACCTCTGTTAATCCACTGGAGTTAATGGTGCCATATTGTCGATAACTTTCAATATGGAATTTACTTCAGACCTGTACGGAGCTGGAATAGACCTGATGGGCTGAATGGCCTCACTTCTCCGTCACAGCAAGTGACATAAAGATCAAGCTTCCCAATGTGAATCTCTGCTGCTGGAACATCTCGGTTGTCAACACGAAACAGCTGTGATGGTTTTGTTTCTATTTATACCGCAAATGATTTTGTTCGACGCACCGCACAAATTCCCGTCAGAGGAGACGAGACAAGTAGAAAATTCTGGAAGTAAATCAATAGGTTCGGCTGCATCTTCAAAGAGAGTGACTGTGTCCAGGAAGGGACTACAGATGGTGGTTTAAACCGAAGATAGACATAAAACGCTGGAGTAACTCTATGGGTCAGATAGCATCTCTGTGTATGAATATTAATTTCTCTAAATTCAACTAACCCCTGCATTTCTTCTCTCTCTCCATCCCTCCCCCACCTAAGTCGTACCAGCTTCTTGTTCTCACCAGCAAACAGCTATCAATGGCCTGTTTCCTTTATCTTCAGTCTGAGGAAGGGTCTCGCCCCGAAACGTCACCCATTCCCTCTCTCCTAGATGCTGCCTGACCTGCTGAGTTACTCCAGCATTTTGTGATCCCTGTTTCCTTTATCACCGTTACCTTTTTGCATATCAATAGACAATAGACAATAGACAATAGGTGCAGGAGGAGGCCATTCAGCCCTTTCAGCCAGCACCGCCATTCAATGCGATCATGGCTGATCACTCTCAATCAGTACCCCGTTCCTGCCTTCTCCCCATACCCCCTCACTCCGCTATCCTTAAGAGCTCTATCCAGCTCTCTCTTGAAAGCATCCAACGAACTGGCCTCCACTGCCTTCTGAGGCAGAGAATTCCACACCTTCACCACTCTCTGACTGAAAAAGTTCTTCCTCATCTCCGTTCTAAATGGCCTACCCCTTATTCTTAAACTGTGGCCCCTTGTTCTGGACTCCCCCAACATTGGGAATATGTTTCCTGCCTCTAATGTGTCCAATCCCCTAATTATCTTATATGTTTCAATAAGATCCCCCCTCATCCTTCTAAATTCCAGTGTATACAAGCCCAATCGCTCCAGCCTTTCAACATACGACAGTCCCGCCATTCCGGGAATTAACCTAGTGAACCTACGCTGCACGCCCTCCATAGCAAGAATATCCTTCCTCAAATTTGGAGACCAAAACTGCACACAGTACTCCAGGTGCGGTCTCACCAGGGCCCGGTACAACTGTAGAAGGACCTCTTTGCTCCTATACTCAACTCCTCTTGTTACGAAGGCCAACATTCCATTGGCTTTCTTCACTGCCTGCCGAACCTGCATGCTTCCTTTCATTGACTGATGCACTAGGACACCCAGATCTCGTTGAACTCCCCCTCCTCCTAACTTGACACCATTCAGATAATAATCTGCCTTTCTATTCTTACTTCCAAAGTGAATAACCTCACACTTATCTACATTAAACTGCATCTGCCATGTATCCGCCCACTCACACAACCTGTCCAAGTCACCCTGCAGCCTTATTGCATCTTCCTCACAATTCACACTACCCCCCAGCTTAGTATCATCTGCAAATTTGCTAATGGTACTTTTAATCCCTTCGTCTAAGTCATTAATGTATATTGTAAATAGCTGGGGTCCCAGCACCGAACCTTGCGGTACCCCACTGGTCACTGCCTGCCATTCCGAAAGGGCCCCATTTATCCCCACTCTTTGCTTTCTGTCTGTCAACCAATTTTCTATCCATGTCAGTACCCTACCCCCAATACCATGTGCCCTAATTTTGCCCACTAATCTCCTATGTGGGACCTTGTCGAAGGCTTTCTGAAAGTCGAGGTACACCACATCCACCGGCTCTCCCCTGTCAATTTTCCTAGTTACATCCTCAAAAAATTCCAGTAGATTTGTCAAGCATGATTTCCCCTTCGTAAATCCATGCTGACTCGGAATGATCCTGTTACTGCTATCCAAATGCTCAGCAATTTCGTCTTTTATATTTTTCAGTCATTTGTTCTACGTCTCTCTACATCACCGCCTTTAACTCTAGTTTCCCCCCCCCCCCCCCCCCCCCCCGACTTTCTGTCTGAAGAAGGGTCTCGACCCGAAACGTCACCCATTCCCTCTCTCCAGAGATGCTGCCTGTCCCGCTGAGTTACTCCAGCATTTTGTGTCTATCTTCAGTGTAATCTGCAGTTCCATCCTACACAATCTCTGTGTCACTGTCAGGTCAACAGCATTAGCCAAGATCAGAGATGAAAAGGGTTTGGAAGAAGGGAATGGGGGAGGGAGAGTGGAAATACACTTCATCGAGTGAAAGTGGAGCATGATGAAATGACAAAAAGGACAAAGTGATATAAAATATAAGGAAATGCACAAACATAAAGCAAATGGTAGACATAGAGTGCTGGAGTAACTCAGCGGGACAGGCAGCATCTCTGGAGAGAAGGCATGGGTGACGTTTCAGGTCGAGACGCTTCTTCAAACTGAGAATCTTTTCGCTGTACACCTCCGCTCAGTCCGCCTTAACCAACCTGATCTCCCGGTGGCTGAGCTCTTCAACTCCTCCTCCCACTCCCGGTCTGACCTTTCTGTCATGGGCCTCCTCCAGTGCCATAGTGAGTGAGGCCCACCGGTAATTGGAGGAACAGCACCTCATATTTCGCCTGGGCAGCTTGCAGCCCAGCGGTATGAACATTGACTTCTCCAACTTTAGATAGTTCTTCTGTCCATCTCCTCCCCTCCCCCTTCCCAGTTCTCCCTCTATCTTCCTGTCTCCACCTATATCCTTCCTTTGTCCCGCCCCCCCTGACATCAGTCTGAAGAAGGGTCTCGACCCGAAACGTCACCCATTCCTTCTCTCCTGAGATGCTGCCTGACCTGCTGAGTTACTCCAGCATTTTGTGAATAAATACCTTCGATTTTTTACCAGCATCTGCAGTTATTTTCTCCCGGTTGCTAACTTTAACTCCCCCTCCCAATCCCACACTGACCTTTCTGTCCTGGGCCTCCTCAGTGAGGCCCAACACAAATTGGAGGAGCAGCACCTCATATTTCGCTTGGGTAGCTTACACCCCAGCGGAATGAACATTGACTTCTCGGTGTTCAAGTAACCCTTTGCTTTCCCTCTCTCTCTCTGTCCTCTCCCACCCTAGTTCTCCGACTAGTTTCACTGTCCTCCTGATTAATTTTACTGTTTGTGCCCCTCTTGTCACCTTGCCCTCAGCCACCAATGAACCTTGTTCGTCGTCTGCTTTGATCTGTCCTTTTCACACCTTGCTCTTTGTACCCTTCCATCACTGCCTATATCTCTACTTTCCCTCTCCCCTGACTCTCAGTCTGAAGAAGGGTCTCGACCTGAAACGCCACCCATTCCTTCCCTCCAGAGATGCTGCCTGTCCCGCTGAGTTACTCCAGCATTTTGTGCCTCTCTTGGATCGGCGGTGTTTTGGGTCGAGCCCCTTCCTCAATAAACAGTCTTGGCTGTTTTGGACTGACTGGTAAAAGTACCAAACGTTGCACATGGCGATTGTCACTGTCAGCATCTTTGTGTCTACACTCCACAGCTTCCTTGTGTTGCTGAATCTTTGGTTGCACGTTTCTGTTTTGCTTGCCTTTTTGTGCGTCAGTGCAACTGAGCAACCTGCAGGTGGAGGCAGATAGTGGAAATGATTCACACAAACACAAAAACATAGAAAATAGGTGCAGGAGTAGGCCATTCGGCCCTTCGAGCCAGCACCGCGGCTCAATATGATCATGGCTGATCATCCAAAATCAGTACCCCGTTCCTGCTTTCTCCCCTTATCCCTTGATTCCGTTAGCCCGAAGATCTAACTCTCTCTTGAAAACATCCAGTGAAATGGCCTCCACTGCCTTCTGTGACAGAGAGTTCCCGAGATTCACAACTCTCTTGGTAAGATCCACAGATTCACAACTCTGGGTAAAATCCACAGAATCACAACTCTCTGGGTAAAATCCACAGATTCACAACGTTCTGGGTAAAATCCACAGATTCACAACTCTGGGTAAAATCCACAGATTCACAACTCTGGGTAAAATCCACAGATTCACAACTCTGGGTAAAATCCACAGATTCACAACTCTCTGGGTAAAATCCACAGATTCACAACGTTCTGGGTAAAATCCACAGAATCACAACTCTCTGGGTAAAATCCACAGATTCACAACGTTCTGGGTAAAATCCACAGATTCACAACTCTGGGTAAAATCCACAGATTCACAACGTTCTGGGTAAAATCCACAGAATCACAACTCTCTGGGTAAAATCCACAGATTCACAACGTTCTGGGTAAAATCCACAGATTCACAACTCTGGGTAAAATCCACAGATTCACAACTCTGGGTAAAATCCACAGAATCACAACTCTCTGGGTAAAATCCACAGATTCACAACTCTGGGTAAAATCCACAGAATCACAACTCTCTGGGTAAAATCCACAGAATCACAACTCTCTGGGTAAAATCCACAGATTCACAACTCTCTGGGTGATTCCAAGCTGCAGTGAGAACAACAGACAGGGATTGATGTGGACTCCAGTGTTGATATTATTAGACTGCAGCAAACCACGACACAAAATTAATAAGTGCTCCAAAGACAGATGTCCACTCTGCTCATAAAGCCAGCTTGCTTGTGATGAATATTTGCCAAATTGAAAGGCCCTGTCAAAACTGATTGGTTTTCCCTAATGCTAATGTCAATGGACATGGAGGCATTACGAGAATATGGACAATCGCTGGATATTCACAGCTAGCCGAATGTATCTACGCATCACTGCTGCAACAAGTCAGCCTGAAACCATTGGAGTTCCAGTCAGACGTGTGAAGAAGGGTCCCGACCCCAAACGTCACCCATCCCTTCTCTCCAGAGGCGCTGCCTGTCCCACTGAGTCACCCCAGCTTTTTGTGTCTGTCTTCGGTTTAAACCAGCTTCCGCTGTTCCTTCCCACACAGATCAATCTCCTCTTTCAACTCCCCCTCCTATTTCTGCGCTGACCTTTCTGTCCTAGAAACGTAGAAAATAGGTGCAGGAGGAGGCCATTCGGCCCTTCGAGCCAGCACCGTCCTGTGCCTCCATTGTCAGAGTGAGGCTACACACTAATTGGGGGCTATTGTTGCTATTGAGGGCATGCAGCGTAGGTTTACCAGGTTAATTCCCGGAATGGCGGGACTGTCATATGTTGAAAGACTGGAGCGACTGGGCTTGTATACACTGGAATTTAGAAGGATGAGAGGAGATCTTATCGAAACGTATAAGATTATTAAGGGGTTGGACACGTTAGAGGCAGGAAACATGTTCCCAATGTTGGGGGAGTCCAGAACCAGGGGCCACAGTTTAAGAATAAGGAGTAGGCCATTTAGAACTGAGATGAGGAAAAACTTTTTCAGTCAGAGAGTTGTGAATCTGTGAAATTCTCTGCCTCAGGAGGCAGTGGAGGCCAATTCTCTGAATGCATTCAAGAGAGAGCTAGATAGAGCTCTTAAGGATAGTGGAGTGAGGGGGTATGGGGAGAAGGCAGGAACGGGGTACTGATTGAGAATGGTCAGCCATGATCACATTGAATGGCGGTGCTGGCTCGAAGGGCCGAATGGCCTCCTCCTGCACCTATTGTCTATTGTCTATTGGAACAGCTCCTCATATTTCGCTTGGGCAGCTTACACCACAGTGGTATGAACATCAAGTAACTCTTGCATTCCTTCCCCCCCCCCTCCCCCTCTCCCCTACCCGAGTTGTCCTACTAGTGCTGCTGCTTATATCCTTTTTCCCCTGCGTTACCACTCTTCCCCAGCCAACAATGGGCCATTGTGGGCTCCACCCTTCCTTGGTCATCAGTTGCCAGACCTGATTTGTTCTGGCCTTTCCTTCCTTCCAATTCCCTCGTCTCTAACATAGAAACATAGAAAATAAGGTGCAGGAGTAGGCCATTCGGCCCTTCGAGCCTGTACGCACCACCATTCAATATGATCATGGCTGATCATCCAACTCAGTATCCCGTACCTGCTTTCTCTCCATACCCCCTGATCCCTTTAGCCACGAGGGCCACATCTATCTCCCTCTTAAATATAGCCAATGAACTGGCCTCAACTACCTTCTGTGGCAGAGAATTCCACAGATTCACCACTCTCTGTGTGAAAAAAAACGTTCTCATCTCGGTCCTAAAAGATCTCCTCCTTATCCTTAAACTGTGACCCCTTGTTCTGGACTTCCCCAACATCGGGAACAATCTTCCTGCATCTAGCCTGTCCAACCCCTTAAGAATTTTGTACGTTTCTATAAGATCCCCCCTCAATCCTCTAAATTCCAGCGAGTACAAGCCGAGTCTATCCAGTCTTTCTTCATATGAAAGTCCTGCCATCCCAGGAATCAATCTGGTGAACCTTCTCTGTACTCCCTCTATGGCAAGAATATCTTTCCTCAGATTAGGAGACCAAAACTGTACGCAATACTCCAGGTGTGGTCTCACCAATGCCATGTACAACTGTCTGAAGAAGGGTCCCGACCCAAAACGTCACCCTTCCTTTTTCACCAGAGTCCCTCTGAGTTACTCCAACACTTTGTGTCTATCTTTGGTATAAACCAGCATCTGCAGTTCCTACCTACAGGTTTCTCACAGCTGGTTGCACCCATGTAAACCTTCACCTGGATCATAGTGGCTGCTAAAGATTGTTACAGGTCTGTTACAGATTAGTGTATACAATTATAGATAGAGCAGACATTCAGAACCTTTTTTCCAGGGTGGAAATGTCCAACAGCTATGAGGTGAGAGGGGGGAGGTTGGAGAGGTACAGAGCAGGTTTTTTTGCACAATGCCAGAGACCTGGGTTCCATCCTGACCTTGGGTACTGTCGTGTGGAGTTTGCATATTCTCCCTTTGATAGGGTTGCCAACTTCCTCACTCCCAAACAAGGGACAAAAGGTGATGTCACAGCCCCGCGCCCCACGTGACCTCACCCAGCCAGCGGCCACGTGCTCCCGCTCCACCAATGGCGGCCGCCTGAGCCGGGAGGTGGGTTGCTGCCTGACCCGCTGAGTTACTTCAACATTTTGTGATACCATCGATTTGTACCAGCATCTGCAGTTATTTTCCTATACATAAGGATTATAGACAATAGACAATAGGTGCAGGAGGAGGCCATTCGGCCCTTCGAGCCAGCACCACCATTCAATGTGATTATGGCTGATCATTCTCAATCAGTACCCCGTTCCTGCCTTCTCCCCATACCCCCTGACTCTGCTATCCTTAAGAGCTCTATCTAGCTCTCTCTTGAATGCATTCAGAGAATTGGCCTCCACTGCCTTCTGAGGCAGAGAATTCCACAGATTCACAACTCTCTGACTGATCCCTTGCCTCATGTATTATAGCAATTCGAATCAGAAAATGATCACAATATCAATGTAAGGGATAGTTTACTGTGTGTAATGCCAGTGGACAGTGTCTTTTTTAATAGCCCGAAGACACTGAAAATCTTCATAATTTAAACAATCACAAAGGTTCATTGTTCATGAAATAGATTTTAGAGACTGCTAACAACAGACACTAAAAGCTGGAGTAACTCAAACGGTCAGGCAGCATCTCTGGAGAGAAGGAATAGGCGACTTTTCGGGTCAAGACCCTTCCTCGGACTGGTAGGGTTGTGGTTAGGGTAAGCAGTTTGGTCCAAAAGCCTTTTAAAATTACCAAAAATTGCTTTGAGGAAAGATTTCATTATATTTCCCACTGCAAATATTTAGGTCAATTACTCCATGGATCCCAGTCTAAATAAAGGAATAGCTTAAGACTTTTTGTAACTAATTCATTTGATAAATAAACGTATTTATTGTGTGTTTATGTGTGCTTGACTATGGTGTAGTTTTGCTGCAGTCTTCTCTGGAATATTTTAATATTTAAGAAACAGTTGGACAGGTACATGGATAGGACAGGTTTGGAGGGTTATGGACCAAGCGTAGGCAAGTGGGACTAGGGTAGCTGGGACATTGTTGGCCGGTGTGGGCGAGTTGGGCCGAAGAGCCTGTTTCCACACTGTCTAAATCTATGACTCTATGACTCTAATATGTGGGGCAACATTTAGTTTAGACATACAGCGCGGAAACAGGCCCTTCGGCCCACCAACTCCGCATTGACCATCGATCCCCGCACATTAACACTATCCTACACTCACCCGGGACAATTTACATTTTATATCAAGCCAATTAGCCTACAAACAATAGACAATAGACAATAGGTGCAGGAGGAGGCCATTCGGCCCCGAGCCAGCACCGCCATTCAATGTGATCATGGCTGATCATTCTCAATCAGTACCCCGTTCCTGCCTTCTCCCCATACCCCCTGACTCCGCTATCCTTAAGAGCTCTATCCAGCTCTCTCTTGAATGCATTCAGAGAATTGGCCTCCACTGCCTTCTGAGGCAGAGAATTCCACAGATTCACAACTCTCTGACTGAAAAAGTTTTTCCTCATCTCAGTTCTAAATGGGCTACCCCTTATTCTTAAACTGTGGCCCCTTGTTCTGGATTCCCCCAACCTGCACATCTTTGGAGTGTGGGAGGAAACTGAAGATCTCGGAGAAAACCCACACGGTCACGGGGAGAACGTGCAAACTCCGTACAGACAGTGCCCGTAGTCGGGATCGAACCCGGGTCTCTGGCGCTGCAAAGCAGCAACTCGACCGCTGTGAGGATTGATCAGATCAGGAATATTTTATCCTCTCCAGAGTTTTTGTGATTTTCACTTTCCCCCAAGGCATCGTACAGACAATAAACGAGTCTTAAAAGTGCTGTCACTGTTGCAATGTAGGAAAAAAGTGACAGGCAATTTGTAAGCAGCGAGCTCCAGGAAAGAAGTGATAATGAATATAATGAAAGGGTAGTTTGTTTTAGTTTGGTTTAGAGATACAGCGTAGAAACTGGCCGTGCTGCCCACCGAGTCCACACCGACCAGTGATCGCCTGTACACTCTGCTTCTATGTTATCTCACTTTCTCATCCACTCCCGACACACGAGAGGCAATTTAACAGAGGGCCCATTAACCTACAAACCCACACGTCTTTGGGATGCAGTAGGAAACCGGAGCACCCGGAGAAAACCCACACGGCCACAGGGAGAACATCAAATCTCTACACAAAGGGCACTCGTGGTCAGAATCTCACGGGCATGGTGGTGCAGCGATAGACTTGCTGCCTCACAGCGCCAGAGACCCGGGTTTGAACCAGACTACGGGTGCTGCCTGTACGTTCTCCCCGTGACCTGCGTGGGTTTCTCCGGGATCTCCGGTTTCGTCCCACACTCCAAAGACGTACAGGTTTGTAGGTTAATTGACTGGGTAACTGTAAAAATTGTCCCTAGTGTGTGTAAGATAGTGTTAATGTGCGGGGATCGCTGGGCGGCGCGGACTCGGTGGGCCGAAGGGCCTGTTTCCGCGCTGTATCTCTAAATCTAAATCTAAAATCCAAAGACGTACGGGTTTGTCAGTTAATTGGCTTGTTTCCACACTATATCTTTGAACAGAACTACACTAAGAAGGATGGACGCACAAGGAACTGCAGATGCTGGAATCTTGAGCAAAACACAAAATGTTGGGGGAACTCAGCAGGTCAGGCAGCATCTGTGGAGGGGAAGGACAGACGACGTTCTGGGTCGGGATCCTTCTTCAGTGGGAAGCGGTGCCTGAAGAAGGGTCACCCATTCCTTCTCTCCAGAGATGCTGCCTGTCCCGCTGAGTTTCTCCAGCTTTTTGTGTCTATCCTCTCATAAATCAATTGCTTTTGGTGTGTAGTTTAGTGCTCCTGCTCCACCAATGGCGGTTGCCCGGGCTGGGAGCACGTGGCCGCTGGCTGGGTGGGGCGCGGGGCGGTGATGTCACCCTTTGTCCCTTCTTTGGGAGTGAGGAAGTTGGCAACCCTAGTTGGGAGTCCTGACACAGGACGGTGAACATCATCTAGATTTACACCGATCCAATTTTCCCTAAAGCTTAACGTGTCCATTTTGTATTGGCGTTCAGTCTTGCATTTTGGCGGCAGCCATTGGTGGAGCGGGAGCACGTGTCCGCTGGCAGGGTGAGGTCACGAGGGGCGCGGGGCGGTGACGTCACCTTGTCCCATATTTGGAAGTGAGGAAGTTGGCAACCCTCGAAACAATCTCTGGCTATGAATGTTACACTGCTGAATTCGCAGCAAGAGACAGATAATTATTTCCAATTTAACGCAGTATGAAATGAGCACCATTTCAGTAATTTGTCAGTGCCGGAAGGTCCTGTCACAATTCCAAGTCAAACAGATTTGGATCAGAGAAGGAGAAGGAAATATTAGCACATTTTCCATGTTTATGACTGAGCAAAAGACATTGAGAGCCAAGACCTCGTTTAGCAAAATCATCTATTAGATGGCATCACTCATTAGCAGTTAAAATGACTCAATTAAGTCATTTAATAGTTTGCACTACATTTTTCCGGCTTTACCCTATTCAGGCACATTAGGTTACTTTCAATTAAAGAGCAAAGGTATCACACAAAGCTGGAGTAACTCAGCGGGTCAGGCAGCATCTCAGGAGAGAAGGAATGGGTGATGTTTTGGGTCGAGGCCCTTCTTCAGACTGATGTCAGGGGAGGGGGCGGGACAAAGAAAGGATGTAGTAGGAGACAGGAAGACTAGTGGGAGAACTGGGAAGGGGAGAGGAAAGAGAGGGACAGAGGAACTATCTGAAGTTGGAGAAGTCAATGTTCATACCGCTGGGGTGTAAGCTGCCCAATCGAAATATGAGGTGCTGTTCCTCCAATTTGCGGTGGGCCTCACTATGACAATGGAGGAGGCCCATGACAGAAAGGTCAGACTGGGAGCTGTTCATTTTCTTTTTACATAATTGAAAATATAGGTCACTTCAAAAAACATCTTTTAATTGTGCGGTGAAACTCAATCATGTTTTAGTTTCAGACATGCAGCATGGAAACAGATTTGTATCATTATCTTTGCATCCTTGTTATCTCCCGCCCAAACTGTCGTGATGTTGTCGAGTTTAGACTTTAGTTTGGAGATACAGGGTGGAAACATGCCCTTCAGCCCACCGAGTCCACGCTGACCGGCGATCATTGGTACACTAGTGCTGGAGTAACTCAGCGGGACAGGCAGCATCTCTGGACAGAAGGAATGAAACGTCACCCATTCCTTCTCTCCCGAGATGCTGCCTGTCACGCTGAGTTACTCCAGCATTCTGTGTCTATCTTCGGTTTAAACCAGCATCTGCCGTTCGTTTCTACACACTGGTACACAAGTTCCACTCTACACACACACACTGGGGCCAATTTATAGAAGCCAATTAACCTACAAATCTGCACGTCTTTGGAGTGTGGGAGGAAACCGGAGCACTTGGTAAAAACACGTGCGGTCACGGGAAGAACGTACAGAACTCTGTACAGACAGCACCCGTATCAGGATGGAACCCGGGTCTCCGACGCTGTGAGGCAGCAACGCTACCGCTGCGCCACCGTGCCAATACCAATGATTGGCCAGATGCTTACATTAAATCTCTTCTTCGTAAAGAAGCAGCCCGCTTGCCTCAGTGCAATGGACAGATGGCAAAGGATAAATGTCTCTCAGCGAGTTCCTAGGGTCAAACAAACCACTTTAATTTAACAGCAACCCTGCAGTATTGATGGAACTGATGCTGACATGCACTGACAAATGAAATATTAAACTTTGAACCCTGAAACACAAGAAGAGACGCCTCGATGTTGAACAAATAAAAAGTTCTAAGCTGCCAAAATCCCCAATCAGTAACTTTAATATTTTATTATATTTCGTATTTCAGATACAGCGCGGAAACAGGCCTTTTCGGTCCACCAAGTCCGCGCCGCCCAGCGATCCCCGCACATTAACACTATTCTACACACACTAGGGACAATTTTTTTTAATTTTTACATTTACCCAGTCAATTAACCTACATACCTGTACGTCTTTGGAGTGTGGGAGGAAACCGAAGATCTCGGAGAAAACCCACGCAGGTCACGGGGAGAACGTACAAACTCCGTACAGACGGCGCCCGTAGTCAGGATCGAACCTGAGTCTCCGGCGCTGCATTCGCTGTAAAGCAGCAACTCTACCGTTGCGCCACCGTGCCGCCCACAGGTATCAAACAGGTAGAGGAAGATGGGCAGAATCTTTTACCCAGAGTCGGGCAACCGAGAACCAGAGGGCATATCGATGAGGGGGAAAAGATTTAACAAGAACCTGAGGGGTATCTTTTCACACAGAGGGTGGTGGGTGTAGGGAACGAGCTGCCAGCGGAGATAGTTGTGGCAGGTGCTATAACAACATTTTATTGAAACATATAAGATTATTAAGGGGTTGGACACGTTAGAGGCAGGAAACATGTTCCCAATGTTGGGGGAGTCCAGAACAAGGGGCCACAGTTTGAAAATAAGGGGTAGGCCATTTAGAACAGAGATGAGGAAAAAAAAAATTCACTCAGAGAGTTGTAAATCTGTGGAATTCTCTGCCTCAGAAGGCATTGGAGGCCAATTCTCTGGATGCTTTCAAGAGAGAGTTAGATAGAGCTCTTAATGATAGCGGAATCAGGGGGTATGGGGAGAGGGCAGGAACGGGGTACTGATTGTGGATGATCAGCCATGATCGCATTGAATGGCGGTGCTGGCTCGAAGGGCCGAATGGCCTATTCCTGCACCTATTGTTTATTGTCTATTGTCTAACATTCAAAAGACGTTTGGACAGGCACATGGATGGAAAAGGTTTAGAGGCATATGGGACAAATGCAGGCAGGTGAGACTGGTGTAGATGGGGCATTTTGGTCGGCATGGGCAAAATGGGCCGAAGGGTCTGTTTCTGTGCTGCATGACTTACCTAGTTACGGTGAAATAGCTTTTTTTTTGCACGTAAAAATCTTGCTGCACATAGGTTCTAAGGGTCTCGACCTGAAACGTCACCCATTCCTTCTCTCCAGAGACGCTGCCTGTCCCGCTGAGTTACTCCAGCTTTCTGTGTCTCTCTTCATTTTGTTGTTAATATTGATCTTAGGTCTTCACAGAGTGCCATAAATCACACCCAGGCCATTTAATTGTCCTTGTAAGATGCAGGACAGCATGTTTCTAAAGCCAAGAAAGTGTTTATGAGGTGGTGAAGCTGTCCACTAGATGCTAGATAAAGCATTAACTTTTATAGAGTGCTTCGTTAAAAGTAGGGGTTGCCAACTGTCCCGTATTAGCCTGGACATCCTGTATTTTGGGCTAAATTATTTGTCCCATACGGGTCCGCCCTTGTCCCGTATTAGGCCCGGGGGGGTGCTGTAGACCCGGACAGTGTAGGCCAGGGGGCCACTGTAGGCCCGGACAGTGTAGGCCCGGACAGTGTAGGCCCGGACAGTGTAGGCCCGGACAGTGTAGGCCCGCACAGTGTAGGCCCGGACTGTGTAGGCCCGGACTGTGTAGGCCCGGACTGTGTAGGCCCGGACTGTGTAGGCCCGGACTGTGTAGGCCCGGACAATGTAGGCCCGGGGGCCACTGTAGGCCCGGACAGTGTAGGACTGGAGGCCCGGGCGCTGCTTAACAGAGGTTGCCAAGCAACCCGCCTCCCAGCCCGGGCAGCCGCCATTGGTGGAGCGGGAGCACATGGCCGCTGGCTGGGTGAGGTCACGTGGGGCTCGGGGCGGTGACGTTACCCTTTGTCCCTTATTTGGGAGTGAAGAAGTTGGCAACCCTACTAATTCGGGACAAGGGCGGTCCCGTACGGGAAAAAACTATTTAGCCTAAAATAACGGCTAAATACGGGACTGTTGGCAATCCTATAAAGTGTAGAAAGGGGGAAATTATGATCACCTTCGCTCAGCAACAATGCTTTCAATTGGCTGCAAGAAATGGGAACAATATCTTCTAATTTATGATCTCTTGAACTCACCATCAAAATAGGTATAGGCCGAGTTTTTTGACAATAGACAATAGGTGCAGGAGGAGGCCATTCAGCCCTTCGAGCCAGCACCACCATTCAATGTGATCATGGCTGATCATTCTCAATCAGTACCCCGTTCATGCCTTCTCCCCATACCCCCTGACTCCGCTATCCTTAAGAGCTCTATCTAGCTCTCTCTTGAATGCATTCAGAGAATTGGCCTCCACTGCCTTCTGAGGCAGAGAATTCCACAGATTCACAACTCTCTGACTGAAAAAGTTTAAAACTTTTAGTTTAGTTTAATTTAGAGATACAGCACAGAAACAGGCCCTTCAGCCCACCGAGTCCATGCCAACGAGCTATCCCTGCACACTAACACTATCCTACACACGAGGGACAATTTTACCAAGCCAATTAGACAATAGACAATAGACAATAGACAATAGGTGCAGGAGTAGGCCATTCAGCCCTTCGAGCCAGCACCGCCATTCAATGCGATCATGGCTGATCACTCTCAATCAGTACCCCGTTCATGCCTTCTCCCCATACCCCCTGACTCCGCTATCCTTAAGAGCTCTATCCAGCTCTCTCTTGAAAGCATCCAACGAACTGGCCTCCACTGCCTTCTGAGGCAGAGAATTCCACACCTTCACCACTCTCTGACTGAAAAAGTTCTTCCTCATCTCCGTTCTAAATGGCCTACCCCTTATTCTTAAACTGTGGCCCCTTGTTCTGGACTCCCCCAACATTGGGAACATGTTTCCTGCCTCTAATGTGTCCAATCCCATAATTATCTTATATGTTTCAATAAGATCCCCCCTCATCCTTTTAAATTCCAGTGTATACAAGCCTAATTGCTCCAGCCTTTCAACATACGACAGTCCCGCCATTCCGGGAATTAACCTAGTGAACCTACGCTGCCTACAAACCTGTACGTCTTTGGAGTGTGGGACGAAGCCGGAGCTCCTGGAGAAAACCCACGCAGGTCACGGGGAGAACGTACAAATTCCATACTGAACCCTGGTCTCTGGTGCGGTAAGGCAGCAAATCTATCGCTGCTGTCCTCTGTATCTGCCCTTTTTCACAGTTCAGATTATGTCAAAGATAAAGCAAAATACATGTGCATAACTTTGGGCCAACTTGCCCTCACTGACCAACATGCCCCATCTCCACTAGTCCCACCTGCCTCTGTTTTGGCCCATATCCCTCAGTCTTGACCATAATGTCACCTTGAGCCACCTGCAGGGGGCGAGCATGAGTCATTGTCCAAAGCCATTAGATTCTGCTGCTGGCCTTTCCAAATCCCGATGTTTAGTTGAGTTTACTTTAGAGATACAGTGCGGCAAAAGGCCGCTCAGCCCACCGAGTCCACGCCGACCAGTTAACCACGCATATTATGTACCCGTCCAAAGACTTTTTGATCATTGTAATAGCACCAGGCTCAACTACCTCCTCCGGCAGCTTGTTCCATACACCCAACACACAGTGTAAACAAAATGACCCTCAGGTTCCTATTAAATCTTTCCCCCTCAAATTAAACCTATGTCCTCTTGTTCCTGATCTGGGTAAACAACTCGGAGAGCCAAAGGGTCTGTTTCCACACAGTATCACTAAAGCTAAAGTTACAGCAGCTGAAAGAAGAATATTTGCCCATCACAAAAATATATTTGTTATAAAGTATGCCCTCTTTTATTTAAACAGTGACTTCCAGTCGGAGATTCTCTCACAAGACAAACATCATCTCCACATCTACCCTGTCTGTTTTCCTTAGATAAAACAGTAAATAAACAATAAATAGACAATAGACAATAGGTGCAGGAGTAGGCCATTCAGCCCTTCGAGCCAGCACTGCCATTCGAAACATATAAGATTATTAAGGGGTTGGACACGTTAGAGGCAGGAAACATGTTTCCAACGTTGGGGGAGTCCAGAACCAGGGGCCATAGTTTAAGAATAAGGGGTAGGCCATTTAGAACGGAGATGAGGAAAAACTTTTTCAGTCAGAGAGTTGTAAATCTGTGGAATTCTCTGCCTTAGAAGGCAGTGGAGGCCAATTCTCCGAATGCATTCAAGAGAGAGCTAGATAGAGCTCTTAAGGATAGCGGAGTCAGGGGGTATGGGGAGAAGGCAGGAACAGGGTACTGATTGAGAATGATCAGCCATGATCACATTGAATGGTGGTGCTGACTCGAAAGGCCGAATGGCCCACTCCTGCACCTATTGTCTATTGTCTATTGTCAATGTGATCATGGCTGATCATTCACAATCAGTACCCTGTTCCTGAAATATTTCAGTCAAGTCCTCTTTCATTGTTTTAAATGGATACAGGCCTTACCAGTCTAACAGTTCCTCACGAGACACCCATTTAGTTGAGTTATTAGTCATAAACGTTCTTTCAACAGCTTCCAAAGTTTAGTTTAGTTTAGTTTAGGAAGAAAATGCAGATGCAATCAGTCTGAAGAAGGGTTCTGACCCGAAACGTCACCTAGCCATGTTCTTCAGAGATGCTGTCTGACCCGCTGAGTTACTCCAGTACTTTGTGTCTCCTTTCCTTCCCTCTTCTCATAGAAAACATAGACATAGAAAATAGGTGCAGGAGGAGGCCATTCGGCCCTTCGAGCCAGCACCGCCATTCATATCATATCATCATATCATATATATACAGCCGGAAACAGGCCTTTTCGGCCCTCCAAGTCCGTGCCGCCCAGCGATCCCCGTACATTAACACTATCCTACACCCACTAGGGACAATTTTTACATTTACCCAGCCAATTAACCTACAAATCTGTACGTCTTTGGCATCGTGATCATGGCTGATCATCCACAATCAGTAACCCGTGCCTGCCTTCTCCCCATATCCCTTGATTCCGCTAGCCCCCAGAGCTCTATCTAACTCTCTCTTAAATTCATCCAGTGAATTGGCCTCCACTGCCCTCTGTGGCAGAGAATTCCACAAATACCATTTCTGATGAAGGGTCTTTAGGGAGGTGGGTTGTGGAGGTAACTGGGTCTCCATCTCCCACCATGTGAGGTGGATGTGCAGCTCTTTAGCTACGAAGTATGCTCATGGAAGAGGTGCTTCCAGACCAGAGGGAACACCTGCCCATAATGTGACCTTGAGCCTCCTGCAGGGGGCGAGCATAAATCATTGTCCAAATCCATTAGATTCTGCTGTAACCCTTTGCAAATCCCGAGGTTCAGTTTAGTTTACTTTAGGGATATACAGCACGGAAACGGGCCCTTCGGCCCGCCGAGTCCGCGCCGACCAGCGATCCTCGCACAGTAACACTATTATAGGGCGGATAACATAGGGCGGCACGGTAGCGCAGCGGTAGAGTTGCTGCTTTACAGCGAATGCAGCGCCGGAGACTCAGGTTCGATCCTGACTACGGGTGCTGCACTGTAAGGAGTTTGTACGTTCTCCCCGTGACCTGCGTGGGTTTTCTCCGAGATCTTCGGTTTCCTCCCACACTCCAAAGACGTACAGGTATGTAGGTTAATTGGCTGGGTAAATGTAAAAATTGTCCCTAGTGGGTGTAGGATAGTGTTAATGTACGGGGATTGCTGGGCGGCACGGACTTGGAGGGCCGAAAAGGCCTGTTTCCGGCTGTATATATATGATATGATATGATATGATATACACACACAAGGGACAATTTTAGATCGACACAAAATGCTGGAGTAACTCAGCGGGACAGGCAGCATCTCTGGAGAACATGGATAGGTGACGTTTCACAGAGTGCTGGAGTAACTCAGCGGGTCAGGCAGCATCTCTGCAGAGAAGGAATGGGTGACGTTTCGGGTCGAGGCCCTTGTTCAGACTCAATTTTCTGGACAATTTTAGAATTATACCAAGCCAATTAACCTACAAACCTGTACGTCTTTGGAGTGTGGGAGTTTCCGGAGACAACCCAGGCAGGTCACGGGGAGAACGTGCAAACTCCGTATAGACAGCACCCATTAGTCTGGATCAAACCCAGGTCTCTGGCGCTGTGAGGCAGCAACTCTACCGCTGCACCACCATGTGCCGCCCGTGAGATTCTGACCACGAGTGCCCTCTGTGTAGAGTTTTGACATTCTCCCTGTGACCGTGTGGGTTTCCTCCGGGTGCTCTGGTTTCCTACCGCATCCCAAAGACGTGCGGGTTTGTAGGTTAATTGCTCCTAGTGTGTAGGGAGTGGATGGGAAAGTGGGATAACATTGAAGCTGTGTGTACAAGCGATCGCTGGTCGGCATGGACTCGGTGGGCAGGACAGCCAGTTTCCACGCTATATCTCTAATCTAAACGGGGAGAATGTACAAACTCCATGTAGACAGCACCCGTAGTCAGGATCGAACCCGGGTCTCTGACACCGGTAAGGCAGCAACTCTACCGCTGCGCCACCGTGCTGCCCCATTTCCATCTGCTGTTGACTCGCATCATCTCTTCAAACGCTTCATCTCTCAAGCTTTTGACAGGCCTGCTGATAATTACGGGCACATCGGGCTTTGCTTTTCCGTTCCTGACCTCAGTACCTCCAGAAAAAACATTTAGCCTTCACTGCTCAAAGGCCATTTCATTTCAAAGGCAATTATTTACAGAGCTGCTGTAATTTGATAGATTTCCTGTCATTCATTACCCCTGGACTTCCCAAGTTGTCATTTTCATCAGAGTTCATCGTGTCACTGAAAGGTTGTGTTTACTCCCATTGGAACAGAACCTAAGATGTATTGAATTGAATACTTTATTGTCACGTGTGACAAATCGCTGGGAAATCCTTTGCTTGCTGACCAAAGGTATGCAAATAGTCGCAACATAATGGTCGCAGGAAACATGTTCCCAATGTTGGGGCGAGTCCAGAACCAGGGGCCACGCAGTCTAAGAATAAAGGGGAGGCCATTTAAAACTGAGATGAAAAAAAACTTTTTCACCCAGAGAGTTTTGAATTTGTGGAATTCTCTGCCACAGAGGGCAGTGGAGGCCAATACACTGGATGCATTTAAAAAAGAGTTAGATAGAGCTCTAGGGGCTAGTGGAATCAAGGGATATGGGGAGAAGGCAGGCACGGGTTACTGATTGTGGATGATCAGCCATGATCACAATGAATGGCGGTGCTGGCTCGAAGGGCCAAATGGCCTCCTCCTGCACCTATTGACTAGGTTTCTATGTTTCTATAAAGGGCGCTGACAAAGTTACAGTATCGGTCGGTGCCAGGTCCTCCTTTGTTCTTCCCCCCTCCTCACGGCGGTCCCCCATGCTGGGTCCCCCCTTTGTTCTTCCCCCCTCCTCACGGCGGTCCCCCATGCTGGGTCCTCCTTTGTTCTTCCCCCCTCCTCACGGCGGTCCCCCATGCTGGGTCCCCCCTTTGTTTCCCCCCCCCCCCTCCTCCCCCGTCCCCCTCACAATGGTTCCCCCTTGCTCCAGATCCGCTATCACCATGACAACACCCTTATATTGGTTTCCATCTTCAGCTACGTCGAGCTCCTGGTTTCCCATTCATTTAATTGTAAAGTTTCGCAAATAACGTCCATAAAGATGAAAGTAATTTTTAACCTTTGGATTAGTTTAGTTTAGAGGTACAGCGTTGGAACAGGGTCTTCGGCCCACCGAGTCCGCGCCGACCAATGACCATCAGTACACACTGGACCTGAAGGGCCCGTTTCCACCCTGGCACGGTGGCGCAGCGGTAGAGTTGCTGCCTTACAGCGCCGGATTCCCAGGTTCCATCCTGACTACGGGCGCTGTCTGTACGGAGTTTGTACGTTCTCCCCGTGACCTGCGTGGGTTTTCCCCAAGATCCTCGGTTTCCTCCCACGCTCCAAAGACCCAGCGGAACAGGCAGCATCTGTGGATAGAAGGAATTGGTGACGTTCCAGGCCGAGACCCCTCTTCAGACTTAGTCACCCATTCCTTCTCTCCAGAGATGCTGCCTGCCTGTCCCGCTGAGTTACTCCAGCATTTTGTGTCTATCTTCGGTGTAAACCAGCGCCTGCAGTTCCTGCTTGCGACGGATTTTCTCCGGGTGCTCCCACATCCCAAAGACGTGCAGGTTGGCAGGTATATTGACTGCTGTATATCATATCATATCATATATAAAGCCGGAAACAGGCCCTTCGGCCCACCAAGTCCGTGCCGCCCAGCGATCCCCATACATTAACACTATTCTACACACACTAGGGACAATTTTTACATTTACCCAGCCAATTAACCTACATACCTGTACGTCTTTGGATATACAATATGTAGGGAGTGGACGAGAAAGTGGGATAGCACAGGACTAGCGTGATGGGAGATTGACTGTTCAAATGAACGACGGGCCGAATGGCCTGTTTTACATTCTGTATCTCCAAATTAAACAAAATTATATTTAACTGTGCAGCTAAAACTGTGCAATTTTTACATGAAATGTTATGATTATGCTTTGCATTGGTCCCACTAACTTGTTAAATTTATAATGTAAGTCTGATTGTACGATTTAATTGAAATCCTTATCTTGTTTAAAGTCTTGTCAACTCAGTATCCTATTTTATGAATTTCAATTATCACACACAATAAAGTCATTTCTTCATCCATTGTGTGTGCGCGTGGGTCCAATGGACTATTTTAACATTGGCCGATAATAGTGATTGATGCTTTAGAGCACTTCGTGTGGGAGTGTTAAAACACAAAGGAATTCCACACAAAATAAAGCAAGGTATTTTTAGAAGTGAAAAGACCATTGAGTTGAGGAATAACTCTGAATTAGCAAATTGTTGAGGCAATTGTGTGCTGTAATTGGAAAGTGGGAATAATCCTAGTATAGATGAGATATCCCCCAGTGTTTGGCAATGTGGGAATGTCGAGGATCAGAGCACACAGCCTCAGAATAGAAGGATGTACTGTAAGAATGGAGATGAGGAGGAATTTCTTTCAGAGGGTGGTGAATCTGTGGAATTCATTGCCGCAGACAGCTGTGAATTCCAAGTTATTGGATATTTTTTAAATGGAGGTTGATAGATTCTTGATTATAAAGGATATGGAGTACAGCAGATACAATAGATGAGATTGGAGGAGGTGCAGGTGAACCTCTGCCTCACCAGCAAAGACTGTTTGGGTCCTTGGATGGAGTCGAGGGGGGAGGTAAAGGGACAGGTGTTTGCATCTCCTGTGGTTGCAGGGGGAAGTACCTGGGGAGGGAGGGGGTGGTTTAGGTGGGAAGGGACGAGTGGACCAGGGAGTTATATACAGCAGATACAATAGGAGGTGCAGGTGAACCTTTAATTATTAGTAAGGATGTCAGGGGTTATGGGGAAATGGCATTGAGCGGGAAAGATAGATCAGCCATGATTGAATGTTGGAGCAGACCCAATAGACAATAGACAATAGACAATAGGTGCAGGAGGAGGCCATTCGGCCCTTCGAGCCAGCACCGCCATTCAATGTGATCATGGCCGATCATTCTCAATCAGTACCCCGTTCCTGCCTTCTCCCCATACCCCCTGACTCCGCTATCCTTAAGAGCTCTATCCAGCTCTCTCTTGAATGCATTCAGAGAATTGGCCTCCACTGCCTTCTGAGGCAGAGAATTCCACAGATTCACAACTCTCTGACTGAAAAAGTTTTTCCTCATCTCCGTTCTAAATGGCCTACCCCTTATTCTTAAAATGTGGCCCTTGGTTCTGGACTCCCCAACATTGGGAACATGTTTCCTGCCTCTAATGTGTCCAACCCCTCAATAATTTTATACATTTCGATAAGATCCCCTCTCATCCTTCTAAATTCCAGTGTATACAAACCTAGTCGCTCCAGTCTTTCAACATATGACAGTCCCGCCATTCCGGGAATTAACCTAGTAAACCTACGCTGCACGCCCTCAATAGCAAGAATATTCTTCCTCAAATTTGGAGACCAAAACCAAAGCCCGATGGGCCGAATGGCCTGATTCTGCTCCTAAGTGTTATGGTTTTGTTTCGATATATCTAATCTGTTTGGATAGCATTCAATACAAATCTTTTCACCGTACTTCGGTACACGTGACAATAATAAGCTTCAACCTAAAATATGTTGCCTGACCCATCAGCATTTAGAGCAAGTTGTATTGTTATCAAGCTAATTAATTTTCTTTGTAAGTATCTAACCACTTTCAATTATGTTGATAGCAGTGAGATGTCATTGCTAATACTTTACCACACAAAACACAAGGATGGAAACAAGGATATTAAGGTAATTATTTTCAACAATGGCCACAATTAGGACTATCGTACTATATCATCATATCATATATATACAGCCGGAAACAGGCCTTTTCGGCCCTCCAAGTCCGTGCCGCCCAGCGATCCCCGTACATTAACACTATCCTACACCCACTAGGGACAATTTAAAAAAAAAAATGTTTTAAACATTTGCCCAGCCAATTAATCTACATACCTGTACGTCTTTTGGAGTGTGGGAGGAAACCGAAGATCTCGGAGAAAACCCACGCAGGTCACGGGGAGAACGTATAAACTCCTTACAGTGCAGCACCCGTAGTCAGGATCGAACCTGAGTCTCCGGCGCTGCATTCGCTGTAAAGCAGCAACTCTACCGCTGCGCTACCGTGCCGCCCTGATGCCAACCTGCCTCTTAGCTTTTCCTATCCATGTACCTGTCCAAATGTCTTTTAAACATCGTTATAGTACCGCCTCAACTAGACATTTTCAGATATCCAATGTAAAAAAAACATTCATTTTCATCTTCTAAAGTAACTACCAAATAGTCCCAAATCCTTCACTGCCTTTTATCACCCCCAACCTTAAGAAATCTGAGGGAAACACGGAACAGCAGGTGCTCATTTGCAAAAAAAGCAACACATCGTGCTGGAGTAAATTAGCGGGTCAGGCAACATCTCTGGAGAATGTTTCGAGATAGAGATACAGAGCGGAAACAGGCACTTGGGCTCACCGAGTCCGCACCGACCAGCGATCCCAGTACATTAACACCATCCTACGCACACCAGGGGCAATCTTGCATTTATTCCAAGCCAATTAACCTACAAGCCTGTAGTTCTTTGGACTGTGGAAGGAAATTGGAGCACCTGGAGAAAACCCACGCAGGTCACGGGTAAAACGTACAAACTCTGTAAAGACAGCACCCGTAGTCGGGATGGAATCCGGGTCTCCGGTGCTGTAAGGCAGCAGTTCTACCGCTGCACCACAGTGCCACCCTTCACCTGCACTCCAACGTATACTGAGCAATTTATAGCATGACAATAGACATAGACAATAGGTGCAGGAGGAGGCCATTCGGCCCTTCGAGCCAGCACCGCCATTCAATGTGATCATGGCTGATCATTCTCAATCAGTACCCCGTTCCTGCCTTCTCCCCATACCCCCTGACTCCGCTATCCTTAAGAGCTCTATCCAGTTCTCTCTTTAATGCATTCAGAGAATTGGCCTCCACTGCCTTCTGAGGCAGAGAATTCCACAGATTCACAACTCTCTGATTGAAAATGTTTTTCCTCATCTCAGTTCTAAATGGCCTACCCCTTATTCTTAAACTGTGGCCCCTTGTTCTGGACTCCCCCAACATTGGGAACATGTTTCCTGCCTCTAACGTGTCCAAACCCTTAATAATCTTATACGTTTCGATAAGATCTCCTCTCATCCTTCTAAATTCCAGTGTATACAAGCCTAGTCGCTCCAGTCTTTCAACATATGATAGTCCCGCCATTCCGGGAATTAACCTAGTAAACCTACGCTGCACGCCCTCAATAGCAAGAATATCCTTCCTCAAATTTGGAGACCAAAGCTGCACACAGTACTCCAGGTGCGGTCTCACTAGGGCCCTGTACAACTGCAGAAGGACCTCTTTGCAGGGCTTGGGCAGTTTACACCCCAGTGGTATGAATATTGAAGATAGACACAATTTTCTGTAGATACCAACAGCGAGGAATGATATGTGTTTGGGACCCTTTTTGTTGAAGAATAACCCACTACTTACAATTAATAAGCCAAAGTGAGAATGTGCTTCTCAGGCCCCCACTGACATTCTATTAAAATATTAAAGGGATATATTTATTTGACTAAAGCAGAAGCATGTGCAGTGTTTCTCAAAGCTAAGACATAAATGTTTTACAGAACAATTAAAGCCAATAGGCCTTGAAATTGTGCAGGGGTCTGATAGTTAGTGATAATAATGATTGAGGACAATGCTCCTGTTCTCGTGATATTTACAACAATTCCATTTCATCGAGACGAGTGTGCGTTTGCACGAGATTGTCTTATCATATTGGTTAAAGGTGAAGGATAAAGCAAGAAAGAATGGGAGACACAGAATGCTGGAGTAACTCAGCGGGTCAGGCAGCATCTCAGGAGAGAAGGAATGGGTGACGTTTCAGGTCGAGACCCTTTTGGGTCTTTCCTTCTCTCCTGAGATGCTGCCTGTCCCGCTGAGTTACTCCAGCATTTTGTGTCTACCTTCGATTTAAACCAGCATCTGCAGTTTTTTTTCCTGAGCAAGAAATAATAATTTGGCTGCAGAAGGGTTGTGACCAATATGAGGCCAAACGCAGATTGGAGGAATAGCACCTCATATTTCGCTTGGGCAGTTTACACCCCAGCGGTATGAATATTGAAGATAGACACAAAATGCTGGAGTAACTCAGCAGAACAGGCAGCACCTCTGGTTAGAAGGAATGGTCGAAACTCTTTCTCCCTCTCTCTCCATCCCTCCCCCACCCAAGTCGTACCAGATTCAAAAGTCGTCTTGTTGAGTCTCATTGTCCGTACTATCAAGAGAGAACTAGATAGAGCTCTTAAGGATAGCGGAGTCAGGGGGTATGGTAGCGCAGCGGTAGAGTTGCTGCTTTACAGCGAATGCAGCGCCGGAGACTCAGGTTCGATCCTGACTACGGGTGCTGCACTGTAAGGAGTTTGTACGTTCTCCCCGTGACCTGCGTGGGTTTTCTCCGAGATCTTCGGTTTCCTCCCACACTCCAAAGACGCACAGGTATGTAGGTTAATTGGCTGGGTAAATGTAAAAATTGTCCCTAGTGGGTGTCGGATAGTGTTAATGTGCGGGGATCGCTGGGCGGCACGGACTTGGTGGGCCGAAAAGGCCTGTTTCCGGCTGTATATATATGATATGATATGATATGGGGAGAAAGCAGGAACGGGGTACTGATTGAGAATGATCAGCCATGATCACATTGAATGGCGGTGCTGGCTCGAAGGGCCGAATGGCCTCCTCCTGCTCCTATTGTCTATTGTCTACTCGTTCTCACCAGGGTCACAGCTAACAATGGCCTGTTTCATTTATCATCGTTACATTTTTGCATATCTTTCATTCATTTGTCCTAAATCTCTACATCACCGTCAATATCTCTCGTTTCGCTTTCACCTGACTCTCAGTCTGAAGAAGGGTCTCGACCCGAAACGTCTCCCATTCCTTTTCTCCAGAGATGCTGCCTGTCCCGCTGAGTTACACCAGCATTTTGAGTCCATCTTTGTTTTAAACCAGTTCCTTCCTACACATCCCGGCCTGAAACATCACTCACTATCCATCGGATCAGTCTGCAGAAGGGTCCAAACACAAAACCTTGACTCCAGACATGCTGCCCGACCCACTGAGTTACTCCAGCACTTTTTGTGTTTTGCTCAAGGTTCAAGCATATGTAGTTTCTCGTGTCTCCATCAAACCTTTATTTGTGCCGAATGTAGACACAAAATGCTGGTGTACCTCAGCGGGTCAGGCAGCATCTCGGGAGAGAAGGAATGGGTGACATTTTGGGTTCATGTATAGTCTGTGACCGGAGGGCATGCAAACAAAAGTTTTTCACTGTACACATGACAATAACAAACTAAACTAAACTGGACAGGTACATGTATAGGACAGGTTTGGAGGGATATGGGCCAAGCGCAGGCAGGTGGGACTAGTGCAGCTTGGCCTGCGTGGGCAAGTTGGGCCGAAGGGCCTCTTCCCACACTGTATCACTCTGTGACTCTATGGACAATCTGGAGGAAACCCACGTGGTCACAGGGAGAACGTGAAAACTCTACACACAGACAGCGCCCGAAGTCGGGATCGAACCCGGGTCTCTGGAAAAAGCTCTACCAGCCCTGGTCAGATTTAATTCAGTGCCCGCTCAAGCATCAACAGCAAGATCTATCATTGCAACCCCATTTGGTATTACTGTTGTATCTTGTGTAGAACGCTGGAAATCCGAATGGTCGCAGATGCCGCTGTTAATCAAGTTCAGGCCTGCAGGCATAGATTTTTTCTTATAATTGACATGCAGTAAAGATTAAGGAGTGTTGCTCTCTACATTGAACATCTTCTCTGGACTACACATTGGAAAACAATAAGAAGCTTTTGGCATCTCGGTGTTCAAATATAAACAGGAACGCAGGGCTGGAGGCAAATTGCAAAACATCAGGCCAGCCAATTATTCAATAAAAACGCATCGTTAAACAAGAGAGAATGTATGGATTGTTTCCAAACATCAGATATGGCCCACAATTGATTTCGTAACCTCTGCATCGTTTCCAGATACGAACCCTATGGAATGCGTAACGAGTTTGCTTTGAACTCGCGGCAGAAGGAAATCTATGCTACTCTGATTATTCTGCTTGAGTTGACATCCTTTATTCCATGCACGTTGCTAAAAACTGTGGCGTATGTACCTGCATCTTTGAAAGGATGGTTGTTCTCCATGTCACAGCAGGGTGCAATAAATGAATGTCTGAGTGCTTCAGGAAAGCTTGTCTCTTGTTGATCCATCACTGTTTAACAGGCCCCCGACATCAGTCTGAAGAAGGGTCTCGACCCGAAACGTCGCCCATTCCTTCTCCCCAGAGATGCTGCCTGTCCCGCTGAGTTACTCCATCATTTTGTGTCTATTTTGTGGCCGAGTGGGAGTGAAGGCTTTCCACTAACACCCACTGCTCTTTATATCAAATGCTACCTCTGGATAAGAAGGCCAGGGGGGTGACCCAGGTTAATTGTAGGAATGAAGTCAACAGAGGACGGATTGAAGGGCAATTTGCTCACTGTTCAGTATGCTGAATATATAGGCACAGTTTGATACTTTTTATGCTTAATTAAGTGTACAATTTTCGCTGTTATCGAGGCAGGGACTGCAGTCCTGACCAGTGAATACATCCCATATCCAATTAGCGTTGAAAATCGAATGCTCAAAATGATCGTTTTAAACATGAGACCGCTTGCTATTTGTGTGTTACTACGTGTCACTTCATTCAAAACTGTGAATCAGCAATCTGCCCACAATTTGTCAATTGATATTTCCATGGAAAATGATCACTGAGACACACTTCTTGTTCTTTCCACTGGGTCTAATCTTTCCCCATCACCTCCTAGATAAAGATTCAGAAAAGGTACTGACTAATCTGGAACATATCCAACCACGATACACTTGTACATGAACTGCAAAATGAAATCTCCCTTCCTACATCCCAATCACCTCGTTTAGTTGAGTTTAGTTGAGTTGAGTTGAGATTAGTTTAGATTAGATTAGTTTAGATAACTTTACTTTACTTTACTTTACTATAGTTTAGTGATACAGCATGGAAACAGACCCTTACACCCATTGAGTCCGCACCGACCAGTGATCCCTCATACACTAGTTCTATCCGACACACGAGGGACAATTTACCGAAGACAATTATCCTAGAGACCTGCGCGTCTTTAGGTGTGGGTGAAAACCAGAGCACCCGGAAGAAGCCCACGTGGTCACGGGGAGAAAATACAAACTCTGTACAGGCAGCACTTGTGGTCAGGATGGAACCTGGGTCTCTGGCGTTGTGAGGCAGCAACTCTACCGCTGCGACACCGTGCTGCCCCTCTTCACACATTCCTATCCCATGTACATATGGGCCATTCCCCAGCCCGGATATTTGTGCATCTATCTATCTATCTATCTATCTATCTATCTATCTATCTATCTATCTATCTATCTATCTATCTATCTATCTATCTATCTATCTATCTATCTATCTATCTATCTATCTATCTATCTATCTATCTATCTATCTATCTATCTATCTATCTATCTATCTATCTATCTATCTATCTATCTATCTATCTATCTATCTATCTATCTATCTATCTATCTATCTATCTATCTATCTATCTATCTATCTATCTATCTATCTATCTATCTATCTATCTATCTATCTATCTATCTATCTATCTATCTATCTATCTATCTATCTATCTATCTATCTATCTATCTATCTATCTATCTATCTATCTATCTATCTATCTATCTATCTATCTATCTATCTATCTATCTATCTATCTATCTATCTATCTATCTATCTATCTATCTATCTATCTATCTATCTATCTATCTATCTATCTATCTATCTATCTATCTATCTATCTATCTATCTATCTATCTATCTATCTATCTATCTATCTATCTATCTATCTATCTATCTATCTATCTATCTATCTATCTATCTATCTATCTATCTATCTATCTATCTATCTATCTATCTATCTATCTATCTATCTATCTATCTATCTATCTATCTATCTATCTATCTATCTATCTATCTATCTATCTATCTATCTATCTATCTATCTATCTATCTATCTATCTATCTATCTATCTATCTATCTATCTATCTATCTATCTATCTATCTATCTATCTATCTATCTATCTATCTATCTATCTATCTATCTATCTATCTATCTATCTATCTATCTATCTATCTATCTATCTATCTATCTATCTATCTATCTATCTATCTATCTATCTATCTATCTATCTATCTATCTATCTATCTATCTATCTATCTATCTATCTATCTATCTATCTATCTATCTATCTATCTATCTATCTATCTATCTATCTATCTATCTATCTATCTATCTATCTATCTATCTATCTATCTATCTATCTATCTATCTATCTATCTATCTATCTATCTATCTATCTATCTATCTATCTATCTATCTATCTATCTATCTATCTATCTATCTATCTATCTATCTATCTATCTATCTATCTATCTATCTATCTATCTATCTATCTATCTATCTATCTATCTATCTATCTATCTATCTATCTATCTATCTATCTATCTATCTATCTATCTATCTATCTATCTATCTATCTATCTATCTATCTATCTATCTATCTATCTATCTATCTATCTATCTATCTATCTATCTATCTATCTATCTATCTATCTATCTATCTATCTATCTATCTATCTATCTATCTATCTATCTATCTATCTATCTATCTATCTATCTATCTATCTATCTATCTATCTATCTATCTATCTATCTATCTATCTATCTATCTATCTATCTATCTATCTATCTATCTATCTATCTATCTATCTATCTATCTATCTATCTATCTATCTATCTATCTATCTATCTATCTATCTATCTATCTATCTATCTATCTATCTATCTATCTATCTATCTATCTATCTATCTATCTATCTATCTATCTATCTATCTATCTATCTATCTATCTATCTATCTATCTATCTATCTATCTATCTATCTATCTATCTATCTATCTATCTATCTATCTATCTATCTATCTATCTATCTATCTATCTATCTATCTATCTATCTATCTATCTATCTATCTATCTATCTATCTATCTATCTATCTATCTATCTATCTATCTATCTATCTATCTATCTATCTATCTATCTATCTATCTATCTATCTATCTATCTATCTATCTATCTATCTATCTATCTATCTATCTATCTATCTATCTATCTATCTATCTATCTATCTATCTATCTATCTATCTATCTATCTATCTATCTATCTATCTATCTATCTATCTATCTATCTATCTATCTATCTATCTATCTATCTATCTATCTATCTATCTATCTATCTATCTATCTATCTATCTATCTATCTATCTATCTATCTATCTATCTATCTATCTATCTATCTATCTATCTATCTATCTATCTATCTATCTATCTATCTATCTATCTATCTATCTATCTATCTATCTATCTATCTATCTATCTATCTATCTATCTATCTATCTATCTATCTATCTATCTATCTATCTATCTATCTATCTATCTATCTATCTATCTATCTATCTATCTATCTATCTATCTATCTATCTATCTATCTATCTATCTATCTATCTATCTATCTATCTATCTATCTATCTATCTATCTATCTATCTATCTATCTATCTATCTATCTATCTATCTATCTATCTATCTATCTATCTATCTATCTATCTATCTATCTATCTATCTATCTATCTATCTATCTATCTATCTATCTATCTATCTATCTATCTATCTATCTATCTATCTATCTATCTATCTATCTATCTATCTATCTATCTATCTATCTATCTATCTATCTATCTATCTATCTATCTATCTATCTATCTATCTATCTATCTATCTATCTATCTATCTATCTATCTATCTATCTATCTATCTATCTATCTATCTATCTATCTATCTATCTATCTATCTATCTATCTATCTATCTATCTATCTATCTATCTATCTATCTATCTATCTATCTATCTATCTATCTATCTATCTATCTATCTATCTATCTATCTATCTATCTATCTATCTATCTATCTATCTATCTATCTATCTATCTATCTATCTATCTATCTATCTATCTATCTATCTATCTATCTATCTATCTATCTATCTATCTATCTATCTATCTATCTATCTATCTATCTATCTATCTATCTATCTATCTATCTATCTATCTATCTATCTATCTATCTATCTATCTATCTATCTATCTATCTATCTATCTATCTATCTATCTATCTATCTATCTATCTATCTATCTATCTATCTATCTATCTATCTATCTATCTATCTATCTATCTATCTATCTATCTATCTATCTATCTATCTATCTATCTATCTATCTATCTATCTATCTATCTATCTATCTATCTATCTATCTATCTATCTATCTATCTATCTATCTATCTATCTATCTATCTATCTATCTATCTATCTATCTATCTATCTATCTATCTATCTATCTATCTATCTATCTATCTATCTATCTATCTATCTATCTATCTATCTATCTATCTATCTATCTATCTATCTATCTATCTATCTATCTATCTATCTATCTATCTATCTATCTATCTATCTATCTATCTATCTATCTATCTATCTATCTATCTATCTATCTATCTATCTATCTATCTATCTATCTATCTATCTATCTATCTATCTATCTATCTATCTATCTATCTATCTATCTATCTATCTATCTATCTATCTATCTATCTATCTATCTATCTATCTATCTATCTATCTATCTATCTATCTATCTATCTATCTATCTATCTATCTATCTATCTATCTATCTATCTATCTATCTATCTATCTATCTATCTATCTATCTATCTATCTATCTATCTATCTATCTATCTATCTATCTATCTATCTATCTATCTATCTATCTATCTATCTATCTATCTATCTATCTATCTATCTATCTATCTATCTATCTATCTATCTATCTATCTATCTATCTATCTATCTATCTATCTATCTATCTATCTATCTATCTATCTATCTATCTATCTATCTATCTATCTATCTATCTATCTATCTATCTATCTATCTATCTATCTATCTATCTATCTATCTATCTATCTATCTATCTATCTATCTATCTATCTATCTATCTATCTATCTATCTATCTATCTATCTATCTATCTATCTATCTATCTATCTATCTATCTATCTATCTATCTATCTATCTATCTATCTATCTATCTATCTATCTATCTATCTATCTATCTATCTATCTATCTATCTATCTATCTATCTATCTATCTATCTATCTATCTATCTATCTATCTATCTATCTATCTATCTATCTATCTATCTATCTATCTATCTATCTATCTATCTATCTATCTATCTATCTATCTATCTATCTATCTATCTATCTATCTATCTATCTATCTATCTATCTATCTATCTATCTATCTATCTATCTATCTATCTATCTATCTATCTATCTATCTATCTATCTATCTATCTATCTATCTATCTATCTATCTATCTATCTATCTATCTATCTATCTATCTATCTATCTATCTATCTATCTATCTATCTATCTATCTATCTATCTATCTATCTATCTATCTATCTATCTATCTATCTATCTATCTATCTATCTATCTATCTATCTATCTATCTATCTATCTATCTATCTATCTATCTATCTATCTATCTATCTATCTATCTATCTATCTATCTATCTATCTATCTATCTATCTATCTATCTATCTATCTATCTATCTATCTATCTATCTATCTATCTATCTATCTATCTATCTATCTATCTATCTATCTATCTATCTATCTATCTATCTATCTATCTATCTATCTATCTATCTATCTATCTATCTATCTATCTATCTATCTATCTATCTATCTATCTATCTATCTATCTATCTATCTATCTATCTATCTATCTATCTATCTATCTATCTATCTATCTATCTATCTATCTATCTATCTATCTATCTATCTATCTATCTATCTATCTATCTATCTATCTATCTATCTAATCTTATATTACTAAACCTCCGTGTCCGTGTGTATGTGTGTACGTGTGCAGTATAACGTTTGTCGCTCACACAGCCAAAATGGTACACCATAGTGCTACAATTTGTGCCCCACCATACTCACCATTATCCTGGCCATATATTAAAACCACTCTCATTCAAATTGAAGCTATATTTTTAAAGCTAGAGAGTTTTAAAGTTTTAAATTTTCCTTTCTAACCCATTTCCTGAAGGTCTTCAGTGTGTGACGTCACAATGGCACCCGTGCACCTATGAGATCAGCTCGCACTCCCCCCCCCCCCCCGGTGTTCAGCGTGTGACGTCACAATGGCACCCGTGCACCTGTGAGATCAGCTCACGCTCCCCCCCACCCCCCCACCCCCCCCCCGGTGTTCAGCGTGTGACGTCACAATGCAATGCGACCCGCACGTCTTCAACACGTCAGCTCGCTCTCGCCCACTCCCCCCGACCCTTAAATGATGCTTCCCCCCCCCCCCAGACCTTTAACTAATGCGCTCCCCCCACCCCCCGACCTCTAACTAATGCGCTCCCTTCCCCCCCCCACCCCCCGGACCTATAACTGATGCGACCCCCCCTGGACCTTTAACTAAGGGAAGAGTGGGGGTGTGGGAGAGTGGGGGTGGGGAGGAGGGAAGAGTGGGGTGCGGGTAGGGAGAGTGGGGGTAGGGGAGTGGGATGGGGCGAGTGGGGAATAGGGGTGGGGAGGGAGAAATGGGGGTGGAGGCAGGGCCGGGGGGAGTGGGGGTTGGGAAGGGGAAAGTGGGGTAGGGGGCAGGGGAGGGGCAAGTGGGGGTGGGTAGGGGGGATGGTATAAACAATAATAAGTGTATAAACAATAATAAGTGTAATATTATAAGAGTGGTATTCTTTAAAAAACCTTTTCAGTTATTCAAAGTTCAATAGTTAGCAAAAAATATAATTTAAATATATATTTAAAAATCAAAATTAAACGCAAACCAAATTTTAACTTTTAGTATAAATGTCTGTTCAAATGTTTCTGGTTTTATGTATTTCCTTTTTTTCATTCCACCCCTTCCCTTGTTATCACCTATCCTTGTGCTTTAACTCTTTTCTATATTTCTTAAATTAATTACTTTTAACAAAAATCTTAATTTCACTGACTAAACCACTGACAAAACCTCTGTTGTTCTCAAGACAGACAACTGCACATTTCCACTGTCATAAAGAGAAATAAGTGCTTACTGACATCATCCACAGACAGATAAAACGCTATCAAAAGATACGTCCAATATTCTTTGCTCTTCCATGACAGAGCAGATAGCTTCTCTTTGTTAGTTCTTCAATCAGTTTTAATGCTGAATATAGATAATATCTAAAGTTTCAGGAATACAGGCCTAGCCGACACAACTACCCACTATAGTCCCAAATCATCGTTGCTAATTAGCATTTTATGCCACTCCAAGGTCATACCTCCATGTTCCACGTCACCATGGAAACTCGACGGGCGGGAATGGCGGCGCCGCCAGAGAGCCCCTAAGAATGGAGGGAGGAGATAATAGACAATAGACAATAGGTGCAGGAGTAGACCATTCAGCCCTTCGAGCCAGCACCGCCATTCAATGCGATCATGGCTGATCACTCTCAATCAGTACCCCGTTCCTGCCTTCTCCCCATACCCCCTCACTCCGCTATCCTTAAGAGCTCTATCCAGCTCTCTCTTGAAAGTATCCAACGAACTGGCCTCCACTGCCTTCTGAGGCAGAGAATTCCACACCTTCACCACTCTCTGACTGAAAAAGTTCTTCCTCATCTCCGTTCTAAATGGCCTACCCCTTATTCTTAAACTGTGGCCCCTTGTTCTGGACTCCCCCAACATTGGGAACATGTTTCCTGCCTCTAATGTGTCCAATCCCCTAATTATCTTATATGTTTCAATAAGATCCCCCCCTCATCCTTCTAAATTCCAGTGTATACAAGGGGGGGATGGAGTGGGTGACTTGGGTGTGGGAGGGGAAGGGGGGGGAGTGGGTGGGGAAGAAGAGGGGTTGAGGGGATGGAGTGAGGGGGGGGGAGGGGACGGTGCTAGACCAATGCAGAAAAAATAACATTTTAAAGAAAAATCACGATTTTCATTGAGATTTTTTGTATTTTTTAAAGGCATTTATTTTGAAGAAAAAAGTGCGATTTTTCCCAACATCACAATGGCAACCCAATGAGTTATGGGCCCAACGGGTCCACTTGGTCTAATATATATTAATATCCTCAGAAACCATCTGGACTATTATTCTAGCACTTTTAATATCCAGCATCCACTCAAGTGGATGCTGGATATTAAAAGTGCTAGAATAATTTCGCTGCACTGTGGCGCGGTGGTAGAGTTAATGCCTCACAGGACCAGAGACATGGGTTCGATTCTGTTTAGTTTAGAGATACCGAGTGGACACAGACCCTTCGGCCCACCAAGTCCGCACTGACCATCGATCCCCGCACATTAACACTCCCGTACATACACTAAAGTCTGAAGAAGGGTCTCGACCCCAAACGTCACCCATTCCTTCTCTCCCGAGATGCTGCCTGACCTGCTGAGTTACTCCAGCATTTTGTGAATAAACACTAAAGACAATTTACACTTATATCAAGCCAATTAACCTATAAACCTGCACGTCTTTGGAGTGTGGGAGGAAACCGGAGCACCCGGAGAAAACCCACGTGGTCACAGAGGGACCATGCAAACTCCACACAGACAGCACCCGAGGTCAGGATCGAACCCGGGTCTCTGGCGCTGTGAGGCAGCAGGTCTGTGTTTTCAACTAAACTAAAGTCGTAGTCAAAATGTATCGTGCAACTAACCATTATTAAAACAGACAAATCATGTTATTATCACAATATTGTGTGTAAGAGCTTCAGTGTAAATTAGCTGCCAGGATTCACATCACACCACAACGACAAGATTGCTAAATCCAATTCATTGGCTGTGCAGCATTTTGGGATGTCCTGTTATCAATGATGCTATATAAATGCAAATGTAATGTGCATTCACACACCAGGGGTTGTTAGACTGCCAGAGTCAATTATGTCTCTCAATGAGGCTGCCAGGAATCAAAGAACATTATATACATGCACTGTGGTAATAGTCTAGTGTCACAAGGTTAAGTTTCTCAGGAACCTGAACACCAAATACTTTACACAAAACATTTTAATTCTCTGTCCCATCCCCACGCTGACTCACTACCACAGCAATATATGTTTTCTTGGCGTATGATGGAACTGCAGATGCTGGTTTAAATCAACGATAGACACAAAATGCTGGAGTAACTCAACGGGTCAGGCAGCATCTCTGGAGAGAAGGAATGGGTGATGATTCGGGTGGAAACCCTTCTTCTTGGTGAGAGTCAGGGGAGTCCAATTGGTTTGACCTCCACAGCCTTGTGCAGGCTCGAAGGGCCGCATGGCCTAATCCTGCACCTATTTTCTATGTTTCGATGTTTCTAATGTTGGCATTTCATAGGCGTCAGCTTGGCAATGTTTGAATACTGCCTCCTTCCTCGAAATTTGCGCCAATCTGCAGGCAGTATTTGCATTATGTATAAATGCTGAGAGTACCTGTGCATGTTTATCATGGAAGACCAAAGAGCCTGCCATCAGGTCAAAGGTATCACAAAATGCTGGAGTAACTCAGCGGGTCAGGCAGCATCTAGGAGAGAGGGAATGGGGGACGATTCAGGTCGAGACCCTTCATCAGACTGATGTCAGGAGGGCGGGACAAAGGCCAAGCAATCTATATACTAAAAGTCTTGTTTGTTTGTTTGTTTGTTCCTGAACTACAGCCAAAACGGTACACGATAGCTCGACAATTTTAGGCCCACCTTACTCACCATCGTCCCTTTGGTGCTAATGGAAGAAGTTTCATTGAAATCGGTGTTATATTTTTTAAGTTATTCACATTTTAAAGTTTAAATCTATCCCCTGGGGAGGGAGGGGAGAGGGGTGGAGGGAGGGGGAGGAAGGAGGATAGGGGGAGTTGAGGGGGATGGAGTGGGGGGGAGGAGAAGGGGGGTGGAGAAGGGGGTGGAGTGAGGGGGGTGAGGGGGAGGGGGGTGGGGAAGGGGTGGAGTGAGGGGAGTGAGGGGGAGGGGGGTGGGGAAGGGGGTGGAGTGAGGGGAGGGGGGGAAGAGGAAGCGGGGAGGGGGGGAGAGGGGAGGGGGGAGGAGCACCAAAGCAAGACTGGTTTGGGCCCAACGGGTTCACTTGGTCTGGTATCCATTAAAACAGTGCAATGAAAGCAGAAGCTCCTTGCCAATGCATCAAAGCAAGGTCTAGTCCATTAAGAGTGTCTGCATACTTTCAAGAGTGGGACTGTGGAAGGAGGCAGTTAATTGTCTTAAATGGCAGTGGGTTAATGATGCAAATCCTGTCTCAGCCTACATTAACAGCAGGCAATTAAGAGACTTGGTCCAGGCAGCCAGGGTTTGGGGTTACCTGGAAACCAACCAGGTAAGTAATTTGTCCATCTCTTGCCGCTCCACTCACAAACACTTGTGCGTAACGGAGATTAAATCGTTTCAATCACCCAGATGTGCCGTAGGAAGCATTTTATCGGGATGCATCACAGTTTGGTTTAACAACAGCTCCATCCAATACCCGCGAGAAATTGCAGCAAAATTGTGGACGCAGCCCAGACCATCGCACACACCAACCTCCCTTCCATTGACTCCATCTACACCTCACGCTGCCTCGGCAAGGCCAGCAGCCCAGACCATCGCACAATCCAACCTCCCTTCCATTGACTCCATCTACACCTCACGCTGCCTCGGCAAGGCCAGCAGCCCAGACCATCGCACAAACCAACCTCCCTTCCATTGACTCCATCTACACCTCGTGCTGCCCCGGCAAGGCCAGCAGCATAACCAAGGGCCAGTCGCACCCCGGCCACTCCCTCTTCTCCCCTCTCCCACTGGGCAAACGATACAGAAGTGTGAAAACGCACACCTCCAGATTGAGGGACAGTTTCTTCCCAGCTGTTATCAGGCAACTGAACCATCCTACCACAACTAGAGAGCAGTGCTCAACTACTATCTACCTGATTGGAGACCCTCGGACTATCTTTGATCGGACTTTACTGGCTTCACCTTGCAATAAACGTTATTCATCTCGTTCCCTTTATCATGTATCTGTACACTGTAAATGGATCGATTGAAACCTTGTATTGTCTTTCCGCTGACTGGTTCGCACGCAACAAAAGCTTTTCATTGTACCTTCATACACGTAAACTCAAACTGAACCATTGGTACACATGACATAGGTTAACCTCTGATGAACGTTTGTCGGCACTGGGCCTGTACTCGCTGGAGTTTAGAAGAATGAGGGGGGACCTCATTGAAACGTACAGAATAGTGAAAGACCTGGATAGAGTGGATGTGGAGAGAATGTTTCCACTAGTGGGAGAGTCTAGGACCAGAGGTCACAGCCTCAGTATTAAAGGATGGTCTTTTAGGAAGTAGATGCAGAGAAATTTCTTTAGTCAGAGGGCGGTGAATCTGTGGAATTCTTTGCCACAGAAGGCTGTGGAGGCCAAGTCAATGGATATTTTTAAGGCAGAGACAGATAGATTCTTGATTAGTACGGGTGTCAGAGGTTATGGGGAGAAGGCAGGAGAATGGGGTTAGGAGGGAGAGATAGATCAGCCATGATTGAATGGCGAGTAGACTTGATGGGCTGAATGGCCTAATTCTACTCCTATTCCTTATGAATTTAAAAAAGTAAACTCAAACTGAACTCAACGTATATACCAGATTTTTTGCTGTATTATTTGTGCATTTGACTTTTAATCTTGGAAATACGAAGTCAGTTGCGGTCGATCACGTGGTGTGGCGTGCGGATGGCCATACTGACGAGTCCTCCGAGTCAACTCAGCAAACGTGTGTGGATATACTTTTTATTACTTGCTCTTTTTGCACATACTGTTCATATCATATCATATCATATATATACAGCTGGAAACAGGCCTTTTCGGCCCACCAAGTCCGTGCCGCCCAGCGATCCCCGCACATTAACACTATCCTACACCCACTAGGGACAATTTTTACATTTACCCAGCCAATTAACCTACATACCTGTACGTCTTTGGAGTGTGGGAGGAAACCGAAGATCTCGGAGAAAACCCACGCAGGTCACGGGGAGAACGTACAAACTCCTTACAGTGCAGCACCCGTAGTCAGGATCGAACCTGAGTCTCCGGCGCTGCATTCGCTGTAAGGCAGCAACTCTACCGCTGCGCTACCGTGATCGACAGACACGTTTGGAGATAGGAACGTCAGCCAACGCGGGCTTTAAGCCAGCTATTGATAACATAGACGATGGTCTCCCCTGGGCGTTTTGTCCACCTGCACGGCGGAGGAGGAAAGCAAAGAGAGGAAAGCGTGCTAGCGCTCTGTGCAGAAGCCGGTGAAGAAGTAACGAACCCCCTCTGCCCAGCATTCTGTTAGCTCATGTGCAATCCCTGGACAATAAATTAGACCAGTTGCGCGCACGGATCGAACACCTTCGGGACATTAAGAACTGCTGTGTTCTGGCATTCACAGACACATGGCTGGAGACCTGACTGTGCCGTCACTCCAGAGAGTTGTTCCGTCTACCGACAAGACTTTTAATCTTGGAAATACGAAGTCAGTTGCGGTCGATCACGTGACGCGCCGTGCGGATGGCCGTACTGACGAGTCCTCCGAGTCAACTCAGCAAACGTGTGTGGATATACTTGCTATGTATGGGAGTTCTCCAGCTCATTTACAATCCCATACAGTTGGTCCAGGGCTAGAGATTTGTCAGCCTGTGGGGGGATGTGAGCAGCAGTAAGGCTCTTGCTATGGAGGGCGTGCAGCGTAGGTTCACTAGGTTAATTCCCGGAATGGCGGGACTGTCGTATGTTGAAAGGCTGGAGCGATTGGGCTTGTATACACTGGAATTTAGAAGGATGAGGGGGGATCTTATTGAAACATATAAGATAATTAGGGGATTGGACACATTAGAGGCAGGAAACATGTTCCCAATGTTGGGGGAGTCCAGAACAAGGGGCCACAGTTTAAGAATAAGGGGTAGGCCATTTAGAACGGAGATGAGGAAGAACTTTTTCAGTCAGAGAGTGGTGAAGGTGTGGAATTCTCTGCCTCAGAAGGCAGTGGAGGCCAGTTCGTTGGATGCTTTTAAGAGAGAGCTGGATAGAGCTCTTAAGGATAGCGGAGTGAGGGGGTATGGGGAGAAGGCAGGAACGGGGTACTGATTGAGAGTGATCAGCCATGATCGCATTGAATGGCGATGCTGGCTCGAAGGGCTGAATGGTCGACTCCTGCACCTATTGTCTATTGTCTATTGTCTATTGTCTATTGTCTATTGTCTATTGTCTATTGTCTATAAGACAGAACGAAGGACTCAGGCAAGTCGAGAGGAGGGGGAGTGTGCTTTATGGTTAATTCTTCGTGGGCCTTCATGGATGTCTGCGTTTCAACTATACACTGCTCCCCGGTTCTGGAGCTGCTGACCATTAAAGCTAGACCTTTCTACCTCCCCAGAGAGTTCAGTTCAGTCCTCCATACTGCTGCTCACATCCCCCCACAGGCTGACAAATCTCTAGCCCTGGACCAACTGTATGGGATTGTAAATGAGCTGGAGAACTCCCAACCTGAGGCTGCGTTCATTGTTCTGGGAGACTACAACAGAGCCAATATGAAGAAGTATAAGAAAATAACTGCAGATGCTGGTACAAATCGAAGGTATTTATTCACAAAATGCTGGAGTAACTCAGCAGGTCAGGCAGCATCTCGGGAGAGAAGGAATGGGCGACGTTTCGGGTCGAGACCCTTCTTCGAAGAAGGTTCTCCCAAAATACTTCCAATACATCACTAGGTGGGACCATTGTTACACCCCATTCAGAGACTGTTATAAGCCCCTCCCTCGCCCTGCTTTTGGTAAGGCAGATCACTGTTCCATTCTACTGCTGCCTGCATACAGGCAGAAACTAAAACGGTTTCCAGGGTGCTATATAAATGGAACATTGAGGTTGATGAGGCCTTACAGGACTGCTTTGACACAACTGACTGGCAGATGTTTGAAGACGCAGCAGAAGGCAATATCAACGAATACACAGACTCTGTCTCAGGCTACATAAGTAAGTGCTTCGATGATGTGGTTCCTAAAGACACCATCTGCACTTACCCAAATCAGAAACCCTGGGTCGGACGGGAAACCCGTGCTAAACCTAAAGCACGGACTACTGCCTTCAACTCAGGCGACCTCAACGCCTACAAGGCAGCCAGATATGACCTCCGGAAGTCCATCAGGAAAGCCAAGAGAGAATACAGAAACTGAAGAAGGGTCACGACCCGAAACGTCACCCATTCCTTCTCTCCCGAGATGCTGCCTGACCTGCTGAGTTACTCCAGCATTTTGTGAATAAATCGATTTGCACCAGCATCTGCAGTTATTTTCTTATACTACAGAAACAAAGTGGAATCTAGCTACGACAGCTCGGACTCCAGACGCATGTGGAGTGGACTTCGCTGCGTCACAGACTACAACGGGAAAAACAGGAGCACTGTTCAGCCGTCTGCATCGCTCTCGGACGAGCTTAACACCTTTTACGTCCGGTACGATGCAGACAACACAGCGCCCACCATGAGTCCGCAGGTGTGCAGGGGCACTACCACACTGTCCTTACAAACGGCAGACGTGAGGCGGTCCTTCAATAGACAATAGGTGCAGGAGGAGGCCATTCGGCCCTTCGAGCCAGCACCGCCATTCAATGTGATCATGGCTGATCATTCTCAATCAGTACCCCGTTCCTGCCTTCTCCCCATACCCCCTGACTCCGCTATCCTTAAGAGCTCTATCTAGCTCTTTCTTGAATGCATTCAGAGAATTGGCCTCCACTGCCTTCTGAGGCAGAGAATTCCACAGATTCACAACTCTCTGACTGAAAAAGTTTTTCCTCATATCCGTCCTAATTGGCCTACCCCTTATTCTTAAACTATGGCCCCTTGTCCTGGACTCCCCCAACATTAGGAACATGTTTCCTGCCTCTAACTTGTCCAACCCCTTAATAATCTTATATATTTCGATAAGATCTCTTCTCATCCTTCTAAATTCCAGTGTATACAAGCCTAGTCGCTCCAGTCTTTCAACATATGATAGTCCCGCCATTCCGGGAATTAACCTAGTAAACCTACGCTGCACGCCCTCAATAACAAGAATATCCTTCCTCAAATTTGGAGACCAAAACTGCACACAGTACTCCAGGTGCGGTCTCACTAGGGCCCTTCTAAAAGGTCAATGACCGCAAAGCTCCAGGGCCGGATGGTATACCAGGGCGGGCTCTCCGAGCCTGTGCTGATCAACTGGCAGAGGTGTTCACCAACATCTTCAACCTCTCTCTGAGTCAGTCTGTGGTTCCCACCTCCTTCAAAGCATCCATCATCGTTCCTGTTCCAAAGAAACCAGTAACCTCCTGTTTAAATGACTACCGTCCTGTCGCACTGACATCAGTCATCACGAAGTGCTTCGAGCGACTGGTCAAAACTCACATCTGCTCCTCCCTCCCTGACACCTTGGACCCTCTTCAGTTTGCATATAGACCAAACAGGGCCACGGACGATGCCATCGCCATGGCAACACATACTGCGCTCACCCACCTGGACAAAGGAAATACATATGTGAGAATGCTCTTTATTGACTACAGCTCGGCATTCAACACTATTATTCCCTCAAAACTCGTCCCCAAGCTCCTCGATCTTGGACTGGAGATCTCCATCTGCGGATGGATATTCGATTTCCTGACGGGCAGGCCCCAGGTGGTGAGAATTGGCAGCCACACCTCTTCCTCACTGATCCTCAACACAGGCACACCACAGGGCTGTGTGCTCAGTCCTCTCCTGTGCTCCCTGTTCACGCACGACTGTACTGCTAAAGCACAGCTCAAACAGCATCCTAAAGTTTGCTGACGACACGACCATCTTGGGCCTCATCACAGACAACAATGAGACGGCCTACAGAGAGGAGGTACAGGTACAGCTGGTGCCAGGAAAATAACCTCTCTCTCAATGTCAGCAAAACGAAAGAGATGATCGTGGACTACAGGAGACAGTGGGGGAGTGGACACATCGGTGATGCTGAGGTTGGAAGGGTCAACAGCTTTAAGTTCGTCAGTGTGCACATCACTGAGGACCTTTCCTGGACACTGCACACGGACACAATAACAAAGAAGGCCCGCCAGCGGCTCTCTTTCCTGAGAAGACTGAGGAAGTTTGGCATGTACGCCAGCATCCTCACAAACCTCTACAGATGCACCATCGAGAGCCTGCTGACGGGCTGCATGACAGTCTGGTACGGGAACTGTTCTGCCCACAGTTACAAATCACGACAGAGAGTGGTGAAGACGGCACAGCTCATCACTGGCAACTGTCTCCCGGCCATTCAGGACATGTTCTACCAGCGGTGCCTGCGGAAGGCACGCAGCATCATCAAGGACCACAGCCACCCAGCACGCAGGCTGGTCTCCTTGTTACCGTCAGGCAGACGATACAGGAGTATGGCTACGCGTACCACCAGACTTAAGAACAGTTTTTACCATCAGGCCATCAGGCTTCTGAACTCATAAACACATTTCACATCATATATGTTGATTATTTTAATATTGTCTTTTTACCTTACTAATGTCATTTTTAAATCTTATTTATCCTTGGAATATTACTGCTGAACTGAGATGAGGAAAAACTTTTTCAGTCAGAGAGTTGTGAATCTGTGGAATTCTCTGCCTCAGAAGGCAGTGGAGGCCAATTCTCTGAATGCATTCAAGAGAGAGCTGGATAGAGCTCTTAAGGATAGCGGAGTCAGGGGGTATGGGGAGAAGGCAGGAACGGGGTACTGATTGAGAATGATCAGCCATGATCACATTGAATGGCGGTGCTGGCTCGAAGGGCCGAATGGCCTCCTCCTGCACCTATTGTCTATTGTCTATTGAGGTGACCCGTTGTCTTGTCAAATACATTTCATTGGACTGTTGACCCTGTGCTAACCTACATATGACTAATAAATTAAATTAAATTAAAATTAATGCCGTGTCGTGCCAAACAAGTGCTTCATCGCTGAAGACACCAGACTTCTGGTTTAAAGAATGAACTAATATTACTATGTCACAGAAAGCACAATAGTTAAATTTATCAAGCTGAAAAATAGGATAATTATATTGCTTTTGCAAAAGATAATTTTCAAATGGAAGCCTTTCTTCTGTGTGTATTGTGAACATATCTTCAAGGCATAGACTTCTAGTAGTAAACCCAGTCAAAACACACTCGGATGCATTAATAAACTCCACCATTATATCTCCACAGAGAATGGATGTCTACCTTCCACACAGCGTGGTCTCATTCTGTTACATGCAGTGCATTGTCCCTCTGGAATGCTGCCACTTTAGCGTTTAGTTTAGTTTAGTTTAGTTTAGAGATTATAGCGCGGAAACAGGCCACATTGGCCTACCAAGTCCGCACAGACCAGCCATCCCCCCATACATTAGCACTATCCTAGTGCTGGCTCGAAGGGCCAAATGGCCAACTCCTGCACCTGTTTTCTATGTTTTCTACGTACCTGCGGCACGGTGGCGCAGCGGTAGAGTTGCTGCCTCACAGCGAATGCAGCGCCGGAGACTCAGGTTCGATCCTGACTACGGGCGCCGTCTGTACGGAGTTTGTACGTTCTCCCCGTGACCTGCGTGGGTTTCCTCCGAGATCTTCGGTTTCCTCCCACACTCCAAAGACGTACAGGTATATAGGTTAATTGGCTGGTCAAATGTTTTTAAAAAATTGTCCCTAGTGTGTGTAGGATAGTGTTAATGTGCGGGGATCGCTGGGCGGCGCGGACCCGGTGGGCCGAAGGGCCTGTTTCCGCGCTGTATCTCTAAATCTAAAATCTTATCCTACATGTACTAGGGACAAGTTACATTGTTTTACCAAAGCCAGTCAAATCTACAAACCTGCACACCCTTGGAGTGTGGGAGGAGACCGGTGAACCTGGAGGAAACCCACGTGGGTCACGGGGAGAACGTGCAAACTCCGTACAGACAGCACCCGTGGTCAGGATCGAACCCGGGTCTCTGGCGCTATAAGGCAGCAACATTAACGCTGCGCCACCGTGCCACCCTGATGCTTAGACTGTAGGTTAATTGGCTTGGTTTAAGTGTAAATTGTCCCGAGTGTGTGTACGATGGTGTTAATGTGCAGGTATTCGCTGGTCGGCACAGACCCGGTGGGCCGAAGGGCCTGTTTCCGCGCTGTATCTCTAAACTAAACTAAATTTAAACATGTCACAGGGGAATTTAACTGTCTGGTGGAAATACTATGTAAAATGGGGCTAGAATTATCTTTCTTGCTTAAGGAGTTACTGTGTCAAAGACCCAAGAATAGAAGCAATCTTGGTTACGTTAAAATCATTCTTCATGATTACTTCCTATTAAATTTGGAAACTAAATTCCAAATGCAAATTGGAGGAACAGCATCTCATATTTCGCTTGGGCAGCTTACAACCCAGTGGTATGAATATTGACTGCTCCAACTTCAAGTGACCCCGACATTCCCTCTCTCTCCATCCCTCCCCCACCCACATCGTACCAGCATCCCTCTCTTCCCCTCCCCCTTCCCAGATCTCCCTCTATCTTCCTGTCTCCACCTATATCCTTCCTTTGTCTCGCCCCCCCGACATCAGTCTGAAGAAGGGTCTCGACCCGAAACGTCGCCCATTCCTTCTCTCCTGAGATGCTGCCTGACCCGCTGAGTTACTCCAGCATTTTACCTTCGATTTGTACCAGCATCTGCAGTTATTTTCTTACAGTACCAGCTTCAAAGTCGTCTTGTTGAGTCTCATTGGCTGTACTCGTTCTCACCGAGCCCACAGCTAACAATGGGCTGTTTCCTTTATCATCATTACTTTTTTGCATAATCTTTCATTCATTTGTTCTACATGAATGAATGAATGAATGAATGAATGAATGAATGAATGAATGAATGAATAAGTTTATTGGCCAAGTATGTGCATATACAAGGAATGTGCCTTGGAATAATAATAATAATAATAATAATGCATTTTATTTATATAGCGCTTTTCATATACTCAAAGACGCTTTACAGAGATTTTGAGAACATAGGGAAATTAATAAATAGATAAATAAGTAAATAAATAAATGAACAGAGAAAGGAGACAGAAGGTGAGGTGACCTTCAGTGGTTGAAGGCAGTACTGAACAGGTGAGACTTCAGTGATGTTTTGAATGTGGTGAGTGTGGAGGAGTCTCTAACGGTTTGGGGTAGTGAGTTCCATAGAGTGGGAGCAGCGATGGAGAAAGCCCTGTCCCTCCAGGATCTGAGTTTGGTCCGGATGTGGGGGGATAGGAGATTGGCAGCGGCAGAGCGGAGGGTGCAGGTGGGAGTGTGCCTGTGGAGGAGGTCGGTCAGGTAGGATGGGGCCAGGTTATGGAGGGCTTTGTATGTTATGAGGAGGATTTTGTACTGGATTCTCTCTACATCATCTCGTTTCTTTATCCTTTGACTCTCCAGTCTGAAGAAGGGTCTCGACCCGAAACGTCACCCACTCCTTCTCTCCAGAGATGCTGCCTGACCCGCTGAGTTACCCCAGCATTTTGTGTCTGTCTTTCAAAGCTGAGACGTCCAAATTTGATCATCTGCTTCTTGCGTTCGAGGCGGCAGAAGTTATGAAGATGCTTCTGCTTCTGCTGTCTGTGTTTGTTGTCGTTCGCCTGACTGAGGTCAGTTGACAAGGCTCACCACGGGGAGGTCGACAACATATCATCATATCATATATCTACAGCCGGAAACAGGCCTTTTCGGCCCTCCAAGTCCGTGCCGCCCAGTGATCCCCGTACATTAACACTATCCTACACCCACTAGGGACAATTTTTACATTTACCCAGCCAATTAACCTACATACCTGTACGTCTTTGGAGTGTGGGAGGAAACCGAAGATCTCGGAGAAAACCCACGCAGGTCACGGGGAGAACGTACAAACTCCTTACAGTGCAGCACCCGTAGTCAGGATCGAACCTGAGTCTCCGGCGCTGCATTCGCTGTAAAGCAGCAACTCTACCGCTGCGCTACCGTGCCGCCCTTTTGAGCCCCCTCCAAATTTGATGAAGTCTGACTAGCCCTCGTAATAACCTTCCTGCCATTTTACAAAGGCATTACGTTTTGCGAATGATTATCTGTAATTTTATGTTGGATTACTGTTGATGTTCAGGACTTACTGTGTTTAGATATTTATAACTAGTGATGGAGTAATAGAGTGCCTCTCTGCATAATCAGGGGTGCAAGTGTCATGTTAATCATTCCATTGTGTATCTCTTGACATTAATTTTTCGTCACCTTGTCAGGCACGAAGTTATATGGGCACCATCTGGGAAGCTGGAGCGATTAACACACAGCTTAATCACCTCCTGGAGGAAATCATGCAGTGATTTAGGAGAGATAGGTGCCACTTGGCCCATTGTGTCCATTCCAACTCTTCAATGCTACGCAATAAATTCCATCCTGCTAACCTTTCCCAATTTGGTTCAATTTAGGTTATTGTCACGTCTACTGAGGTACGGAGACCCCGGGTTCAATACTGACTGCGGGTGCTGTCTGTGCGGAGTTTGTACGTTCTCCCTGAGACCTGCGTGGGTTTTCACCGGGTGCCCCGGTTTCCTGCCACACTCCAAATTCTAGATACCGACCCAGCCAAATAGCTACCGATCCAGCACGGTGGCGCAGCGGTAGAGTTGCTGCCTTACAGCGAATGCAGCGCCGGAGACCCGGGTTCGATCCCGACTACGGGCGCTGTCTGTGCGCAGTTTGTATGTTCTCCCCGTGACCTGCGTGGGTTTTCCCTGAGATCTTCGGTTTCCTCCCACACTCCAAAGACGTACAGTTTTGTAGGTTAATTGGCTTGATAAATATAAAAATTGTCCCTAGTGGGTATAGGATGGTGTTAATGTCTGGGAAGGGCCTGTTTCTGTGCTGTATCTCTAAACTAAACTAAATTAAGTTAATATAACTTGGAGCGCCGGCATTTGGAGATTATACGTTCGAATAGCCCTCTGTTTATACACGTTTGAGGAAGGATATTCTTGCTATTGAGGAAGGATATTCTTGCTATTGAGGGCATGCAGCGTAGGTTTACTAGGTTAATTCCCGGAATGGCGGGACTATCATATGTTGAAAGACTGGAGCGACTAGGCTTGTATACACTGGAATTTAGAAGGATGGGAGGAGATCTTATCGAACCGTATGATTATTAAGGGGTTGGACACGTTAGAGGCAGGAAACATGTTCCCAATGTTGGGGGAGTCCAGAACAAGGGGCCACAGTTTAAGAATAAGGGGTAGGCCATTTAGAACTGAGATGAGAAAAAACGTTTTCAGTCAGAGAGTTGTGAATCTGTGGAATTCTCTGCCTCAGAAGGCAGTGGAGGCCAATTCTCTGAATGCATTCAAGAGAGAGAGCTAGATAGAGCTCTTAAGGATAGCGGAGTCAGGGGGTATGGGGAGAAGGCAGGAACGGGGTACTGATTGAGAATGATCAGCCATGATCACATTGAATGGTGGTGCTGGCTCGAAGGGCCGAATGGCCTCCTCCTGCACCTATTGTCTATTGTCTATTGTCTATCTAGCTGGCTTGCAGTCTTTACCAAAGTCCCAGAGCTAGACAAATCTAATAAAGGTGACGTGTGTGCGGATACTCTGAACAGATATTGAAAGGACTGAGCATTCGTGTCTAAACTGAGAGTGACAAGGCAGCACCTTGCCAACTCCTGATTGCCGTAATCAAGGGAAATTATTCAGTCTCGCTGCTCTAACCTAGACCGAGCTCTCAGTGTCAAAGCTCATCTCATCAGGAGAGCTCGGAATTCCTTCCCGGGTGAAGCTTGAACTTGTCAACGTTAAGGAACCTGGTCTGCTGTGATGGTCTGTCTCCTAAATGATGACCTACTTTCAGAAGTGGCTAAATAGCTTTGGACGGCAAGGTTAGGCAAAGTTAGGCATGTGTGTTTTGCGTTTAGTGTAGCATCAATGTCTAATCCTCGACATGCTAAATGACAGAGGCAGAACAAAAGGAGATGTGTTGTGAGATAGAAACATAAAAAATAGGTGCAGGAGTAGGCCATTAGGCCCTTCGAGCCTGCACCGCCATTCAATATGATCATGGCTGATCATCCAACTCAGTATCCCGTACCTGCCTTCTCTCCATACCCCCTGATCCCTTTAGCCACAAGGGCCACATCTAACTCCCTCTTAAATATAGCCAATGAACTGGCCTCAACTACCTTCTGTGGCAGAGAATTCCACAGATTCACCACTCTCTGTGTGAAAAAAAACTTTCGCATGTCGGTCCTAAAAGACTTCCCCCTTATCCTTAAACTGTGACCCCTTGTTCTGGACTTCCCCAACATCGGGAACAATCTTCCTGCGTCTAGCCTGTCCAACCCCTTAAGAATTTTGTAAGTTTCTATAAGATCCCCCCTCAATCTTCTAAATTCCAGCGAGTACAAGCCGAGTCTATCCAGTCTTTCTTCATATGAAAGTCCTGCCATCCCAGGAATCAATCTGGTGAACCTTCTCTGTACTCCCTCTATGGCAAGAATGTCTTTCCTCAGATTAGGAGACCAAAACTGTACGCAATACTCCAGGTGTGGTCTCACCAATGCCCTGTACAACTGCAGCAGAACCTCCCTGCTCCTATACTCAAATCCCCTCGCTATGAATGCGTTAGATGTGGCATGCTGGCACGGTGGCGCAGCGGTAGAGTTGCTGCCTTACAGCGCCGGAGACCCGGGTTCCATCCCAACTATGGGTGCTTGTCTGTACGGAGTTTGTACATTCTCCCTTTGACCGCGTGGGTTTTCTCCGGGTGCTCCGGTTTCCACACAAACTCCAAAGATGTACGGGTCAGTAGGTTAATTGGGTCCGGTAAAATTGTAGATTGTCCCCAGTGTGTGTGTTGATTTTTTTTAGATTTAGATTTTTTTAGATTTAGAGATACAGCGCGGAAACAGGCCCTTCGGCCCACCGGGTCCGCGCCGCCCAGCGATCCCCGCACATTAACACTATCCTACGCACACTATGGACAATTTACACATACACCAAGCCAATTAACCTACATACCTGTACGTCTTTGGAGTGTGGGAGGAAACCGAAGATCTCGGAGAAAACCCACGCAGGTCACGGGGAGAACGTACAAACTCCGTACAGACGGCGCCCGTAGTCAGGATCGAACCTGAGGCTCCGGCGCTGCATTCGCTGTAAGGCAGCAACTCTACCGCTGCGCCACCAACCCCCCCCCCCCCCCCCCCCCGTTGGCTGATGTTAGTGGGCGGGGATCGCTGGTCGGCGCAGATAGGTGGGCCGAAGGTAGTGTTTCTGCGCTGTGTCTCAAACCTAAACTAAACTATTGTGAGCAAATGCTTGTTTGCTGACATGTGTAATGCTTACAATGACATGAGTGGAGGTCATTCAGCCCATCGTGGCCATTCTGCCTCCGAGTGAGAAATGCTACCTATTCCTCACCCTCTTATCTTCCTGCATCCTTGCAAGCCATCCCCCATCTTCCATGCTTGCCAGCTCCCTCTGATCCATTAACCTACTTTAAGGGCTGACGAACAGCAGCTAATTAACCTACCCAAACACACACACAAAGTGCTGGGGTTACTTAACGGCTCAGGCAGCATCTCTGGAGAACATGGCTCGGTGACGTTTCGGGTCGGGACCCTTTTTCAGAATCTAAAGAAGGATCCTGACCTGAAACGTCACCTATCCATGTTCTCCAGAGATGCTGCCTGACCCACTGAGTTACTCCAGCACTCTGTGAAACGTCACCTATCCATGTTCTCCACAGATGCTGCCTGACCCGCTGAGTTACTCCAGCACTCTGTGAAACGTCACCTATCCATGTTCTCCACAGATGCTGCCTGACCCGCTGAGTTACTCCGGCACTCTGTGTCTTTTTTTGTAAACCAGAATCTGCAGTTCTATGTTTCTGCTACGAATGTAAGTCAGACACTGAAAATTCATTAAATTGAAATCGTTTTCTCTCCACATGATGTCTCACGATGCAAATGTATTACATTTTTAATGAACTTTAATCAGCAGCAATGAATCATTGGAGTTTAAGCTTCTCCGTTTGATCGGGACCTTACTGAGGAGTGGAACATGCTCAAAGCAGACAAACCGTGAAGTGATTTCACAGTGGAGCAGGAGAAACAAGGAACTGCAGGTGCTGGTTTACGGAAAAGGACATAAAGTGCTGGAGTAACTCAGCGGGTCTGGCAGCATCTCAGGAAAACATGGAGAGCTGGCGTTTCGGGTCGGGAAGGGTTGGGACTTGGGAGAAAATCAGAGCAACAAAATGAAATACATATATTGCAAATCCATGATTCTTAGCAAATCATTAAGATGATTACTGAATTTGTTTCCACAATATATAACAAATGTATGTAGGTGGAGTGTACTGTAGATGCTGGTTTCCAGCGTTGGATTAATTGAGTGGGTCTGAAGGGGTTTCCGACCCGAGACGTTACCTATCCATGTTCTCCACAGATGCTGCCTGACCCGCTGAGTTACTCCAGCACTCTGTGAAACGTCACCTATCCATGTTCTCCAGGGATGCTGCCTGACCCGCTGAGTTACTCCAGAGCTTTGTGTCTTTATTTAGAACAAGCGAACGCTTTTCAAAGATCATTCTCTGAGTTGATCTCCATTGGATTTGATCTTTGTACATCACCATGGCAACCTTTACGAATCATTCGTTTCCAATGTACAGAATTTTCTTTTACCCTACGACAATGACCACGACAATGACCGCGACAACGACCACGACAATGACCGCGACAATGACCGCGACAATGACCGCGACAATGACCACGACAATGACCACGACAACGACCACGACAATGACCGCGACAATGACCAAGACAACGACCATGACAATGACCACGACAATGACCACGACAATGACCACGACAATGATCACGACAATGACCACGACAATGACCATGACAATGACCACGACAATGACCACGACAATGACCACGACAATGACCACGACAATGACCACGACAATGCCGAGTCAGGTCGATACAAGTCACATTTTTTGCGAAACTAGCACCTGACTAAGAGATTACACCGTCTTCGGAAACATCGCGAAATTCCCACGCTCACCTGACCGTCAAACTGCCGCCTCCAATCTACCCGTCAAATGTCCTGACGGTAAATAAATTGGTTAAACAAAACTATCTCCTGGTATCTTCAAATGCCTTTTCTTAATTTAATATTACGTGCTTCTAAATGCATCTGCGACAACCTGGCAAACCTGGGGACAGCGTGCGACAGACAGCGCCCGCAATAAGCTACGATACCTGGCCACAAGCCAGCTGTCGCCGAGAGACTTCTATCTGGAATTTTTTTCCCGCTACGATTCATTGAGGACTCCTCACGATCATGCCCGCAACACCCTGGCAAACGTTCGGCGACAGCCTAGACACCGGCAGCCGCCTTAAGTGGGACAGTGGCCCTTTAGACTTTAGAGGTACAGCGCGGAAACAGGCCCTTCAATCCACTGAGTCCGCGCCGACCAGCCGATCAGCGATCACCCCGAACACTAGCACTACCCTACATACACTAGGAACAATTTACAATTGTACTGAAGCCAGTTAACCTACAAACCTGCACATCTTTGGAATATGGGAGGAACTGGTGCACCCGGAGAAAACCCACGTGGTCACAGGGAGAGCATACAAACTCCGTAAAGACAGCACCATATGTCAGGATCAGAATGATGTTATGTTTCCATTTTGCAGGACAGTTTAGTTTCGGGATGCAGTGCTGAAACGGGTCCTTCAGCCCACCGAATCCGCACCAACCAGCGATCACCCGTTTACTAGTTCTATCCTACACCCTAGTTACAATTTACAGAAACCAATTAGACAATAGACAATAGACAATAGGTGCAGGAGTTTTCCATTCGGCCCTTCGAGCCAGCACCACCATTCAATGTGATCATGGGGCTGATCATTCACAATCAGTACCCCGTTCCTGCCTTCTCCCCATACCCCCTGACTCCTCTATCCTTAAGAGCTCTACCTAGCTCTCTCTTGAAAGCATCTAGAGAATTAGCCCCCACTGCCTTCTGAGGCCGAGAATTCCATAGATTAACCTACAAACCTGCACGTCTTTGGAATATGGGCGGCACGGTAGCGCAGCGGTAGAGTTGCTGCTTTACAGCGAATGCAGCGCTGGAGACTCAGGTTCGATCCTGACTACGGGTGCTGCACTGTAAGGAGTTTGTACGTTCTCCCCGTGACCTGCGTGGGTTTTCTCCGAGATCTTCGGTGATCTTCGGTTTCCTCCCACACTCCAAAGACGTACAGGTATGTAGGCTAATTGGCTGGGTAAAAATGTTATTAAAAAAAAAATAAAAAAATAAAAAAAAAATTGTCCCTAGTGGGTGTAGGATAGTGTTAATGTACGGGGATCGCTGGGCGGCACGGACTTGGTGGGCCGAAAAGGCCTGTTTCCGGCTGTATAATCTGATAAAAAAAAACGGAGAAAACTCACGACGTTTAGGGGAGAACCTTGAAACTCCGTACAGACAGCACCTGTAGTCGTGATCGAACCCGGGCCTCTGGTGCTGTGAGGCAGCAACACTACCTCTGTGCCACCATGCCACCTAACACCTAGCTGGCCTCCAACAGGTAATGTTTATAAGTTGATACTGTAAGCCACTGCAAGTAATTACCAATACAGAACTAAACTGGATGATAGCATGCACTTTAAATGTCACACGCGGACAGATAAAATAGTACATTTCATTTATTCATTCAGATGAAAGTTATTGGACATTTTCTAAGTTAATTGAATTTCGTGATGTTGCACTGTTCACAATGGAACCATCTGTTGATTTTAGTCATTTTTGACAATATATGATACACTTTAAAGGGCACTGGAGTTTTTAACCAATGAAAGAATTTTCCGAATTGGGGATGGGAGGATTTTTCACAGAGTAACTTCTAGTTATTCAAGAAATAGTAATCTCATAATGCCTTTTGATTGAATATTGTTTAGGTTAGAGATGCAGTGTGGAAAGGGGCCCTTCGGCCCATCGAGTCCGTGCCGTTCCAGCCATCACCCCATACACTAGTTCTATCCTACACACCGGGGACAATTTACAGAAACCAATTAACCTACAATCCTGCACATCTTTGGGAAGTGGAGCATCCGGAGAAAACCCACGCGGTCACGGGGAGAACGTGCAAACTCCACATAGACAGCACCCGAGATCAGGGTCTCGACCCGAAACGTCACCCATTCCTTCTCTCCCGAGATGCTGCCTGACCTGCTGAGTTACGCCAGCATTTTGTGTCTACCTTCGATTTGATCCGGCATCTGCAGTTATTTTCCTACAGCACCCGAGGTCAGGATCGAACCTGGGTCACTGCAGCTGTAAGGCTGTGCTGTGTTCATGTGTCCTTTTAAAGCGTTGTCATCTATATACTAAAACTCTCGTTTGTTTGTTTGTTTGTTTGTGATCGAACTACAGCCAAAACAGTACACGGTCGCTTGACGATTTTAGGCCCACCTTACTCACCGTCATTGCTTTAATGGTAAAGCAAGTAGTTTTATTGAAATCGGTGCTATATTTTTTAAGTTATTCACATTTTAAAGTTTAAAGATCTATCTTCTCGGGAGTGAGGTGGGGGGGAGTGAGGTGGGGGGGAGGGAGGTGTGGGGGAGGGAGGTGGATAAGGGGGGGTTGAGGGGGATGGAGAGGGGGAAGGGGAAGTGGGGAGGGGGGAGGGAGGTAGGGGGGAGGGGGAGGGAGGTGGGGGGGAGGAAGGTGGATAAGGGGGGGTTGAGGGGGATGGAGAGGGGGAAGGGGAAGTAGGGAGGGGGAGGGGAGGAAGGGGGGAGGGGGTAGGAGAGGGGTAGGAGAGGGTGCTGCACCAATGCAGGAGAGGTTTGGGCCCAACGGGTCCACTTGGTCTGGTAACTCTATATAAGAGAAGGTGAGGCATAGAGAGGGCAGATTGTCAGTATTTTGTGCACTGGATGGGAATGTCATGGGTTTAAGTTGCGAGGAGGAACAGTTATGAAAGAGTTTACAAGGCAACTTTACTTGCACAGGGGGTTGTGTATCTAGTCCGCACTGCCAGGGATGTGGTGGAAGCAGATCTAATAGAAATGTGTAAGAGGCATTTGGACAGACAGGAGGAGCCAGCGCCGCCCTCACAGCTGCGGCTTGCCTGCAGTCCGTTTGTCTTTTGTGTTTTTTTGTTGTTTTGTCTTAATTGTAGTAGTGGTTGCAGTTGTGTGTTATGTGGGGGGTGGGAACTGTAACATTGTCTCTCCCGAGCGGAGACCCGACCTTTGTTTTCTGTGTCGTGTCTCCGTTCCCGCTGCGGCCTACCACCGGCAATGCACCTGGAGCTGGCGGGCTCCGGCTGGGACCACCTGGTTCGCAGAGCCCGCGGCCCGGACTCACCACCTGCGGCGCTGGCTGCCTTCGGATGCTGCGGGAGCGGCTGCGACTCGTCTCCGGAGGCTCCGGCGCAGGCCGCGTGGACGTCGGAGGCCCGCAGGCCCCTGGGTGGGGGCCGACATCGGGAGCTCCGGCAGCGGCAGCGATGAAAGGTCTTCGCCCGCCCCGAATCGCAGGGCTTGGGTCGGCCCGCCGCGGACCTTTCACCGCCCGTCGGGGGCTTCAATGTCGGGAGCCACGACCGCCCCGACGTGGCAACTCCAACAGCCTGACCGTGGGAGAAGACGGCAGGGGAAGAGAAAAAGACATTCTGGCCTTCCATCACAGTGAGGAGGTGACTGGAAGAGACTCACTGTGATGGATGTTTCTTTTGTTTGATGTTGGTTTATGATTGTGTGTGTTATTGCATATTTTTATTGATTATTCTTATTGGTCTTATTGTTGAACTGTGGGTAATTTTTCTTTTCACTGCACATTTATGTGTATGTGACAAATAAGTTGACTATTGACTATTGATATGAACAGACAGAGGATGGAGGAACATGGGCCGGGCAGGTAGATTTGCTGTTGAACATGGCATCATGTTTGGCACAGGAATCCTGGGCCACAGGGGTCCAATACCATGTTCTATTTTCTAAGTTAGGGCGGCACGGTGGCACAGTGGTAGAGTTGCCCCCTCACAGCACCAGAGACCAGGGTTTGATCCCGTCTGTACGGAGTTTGCACGTCCAACCTGTGACCGCGTGGGTTTTCTCCACATGCTCCAGTTTCCCCCCACACTCCTAAGTCGTGCAGGATTTGGCCTTTGTAAATTGCTAATGAAAATTCAATGCATTTCTGAGCGAATCGGCTTACATAAATCGTAGGTCAATTGGCTTCGGTAAAACTTGTAAATTGTCCCTCGTGTGTGTAGGAAAGTGCTGGTGTGCGGGGATCGCTGGTCGGCGCGGACTCGGTGGGCCGAAGAGCCTGTTTTCACTCTGCATCTCTAGAGTCTAAAGTTCACGTTTAATATTGATGAAATTTCAATGTATTTGTGTGCAGGGATCGCTGGTCGGCACGGACTCGGTGGGCCGGAGAACCTGTTTCCGCATTGTATCTCTAAACTAAACTGAACTAAAGTAAACCTGTGATGTTGTACTCTGCCGGCTGACTGTGGTTATGTCAGCAATGTGACTGAGTGCCGCAGGGGGACTCCTGGCAAGCCCTTCCTTTCATTCTGTTTGCTATGTTTCAGTTGTTCTGTTGAGACTTGCATTCAGTTGATCCTGTCCGCCTGTAAGTCTAACAACAGCCCATTAACCACCCTGTGCAGATGTTGCTTACTGAGCATCTGGGCCAATAAGCAGGAAAAGAAAGCCAAGATGCCAAAGCCTATTTTATCATTTTGTGAGATTAAAGCACATATGTTATACTGTGTAAGATTACATGCATGATTACCTGCCCCGAAATAGAGACAGAAACCTTTTGTAAGTAGATAACATATGTATGTGTGCAAGACAGAGTTAGATTTAGGTCTAAATGTTAAAGGAATCAAGGGGTAAGGGGAGAAAGCAGGAACCGGGTACTGATTTTGGATGATCAGCCATGATCATATTGAATGGCTCAAAGGGCTGAATGGCCTACTCCTGTACCTATGTTCTATGTTTCTATCCCCGACTGTGACCGTGTGGGTTTTCTCCGGGTGCTCGGGTTTCCGCCCAAAGACGTACAGGTTTGTAGGTTAATGGGCTTCTGTAAAATTGTCCCTATGTGTGTAGGGTGGAACTAGTCAGTAGTCTACAGGGCCTGTTTCCACGGTGTATCTTGAAACTAAACTACTGATGCACATCCTTCCCAAATCTACATGTACTTGATATTTTATAAACTTTGGTAGTCTTGCTAAATGGTGAGCTCCCAATTTACTGGCGGCCTCCATTTGCACGGCACCGATACTCAATGTATTAGTAACTCGGTGTGTCAGGCAGCATCTCTGGAGAGAAGGAATGGGTGACATTTTGCCGCCATTCACTCAGACTGATTCACTGATGGCACCTCTTTCCAATTGTTGGTCTCCACGTCATTGTCCCCATTTCCCAATGGTTTCTTCTAATCCTACAGTCATTAGGTCATAAGGTCATAATTGATGGGAGTAGAATTAGACCATTTGGCCCATCAAGTCTACTCTGCCATTTAATCATGGCTGATCTATTTCTCCCTCCTAACCCCATTCTCCTGCCTTCTCCCCGTAACCTCTGACACCCGTACTAATCAAGAATCTATCTATCTCTGCCTTAAAAATATCCAACGACTTGGCCTCTACAGTCTTCAGTGGCAAAGAATTCCACAGATTCACCACCCTCTGACTAAAGAAATTCCTCCTCCTCTGCTTCCTAAAAGAACGTCCTTTAATTCTGAGGCTGTGACCTCTGGTCCTAGACTCTCCCTCTAGTGGAAACATCCTCTCCACATCCACTCTATCCAAGCCTTTCACTATTCTGTATGTTTCAAAGAGGTCCCCCCCCCCCCTAATTTGCCAACCCTCCCACTAACTCTTTACTCAAAGATATCCTAATATCTGAAACCTCCTGAAATCAGGTCAATTAATTTCTCAACCATAGTCGTCTATTCGCTACTAATTGGTGCCCTCCCTTATTTCACTCATTTACAGGTGCCCTCTGCTAATTCCCCTCTGTCCTGGTGATTTCAATCAACTGATTTCAGGTAACTTATGACTAAAATTCTTTTCAATGGAAGAAAATCCTTCTTTCAACTATTTGACCCACTTCAGTGTGTTCGTGATAAATCACCTGAGAAGTCACAGGGACACTTTGGAGTGTATAAAATTATTTATTAAAGTCATAAATTGCAGGAAGTATATTAGCAAGTTGGGCAAGTTGTCCACAATGAATGCATAATGAGAGAAGAGTCTAATGCTGACACTAAGGACAAAGGTGGAAACTTGATCATGTTCAGTAGTTAAGGCCCAGTCCCACTTAAGCGATTTTTTAGGCGACTGCCGGCGACTGTCAAAGTCGTAGCAGATCGCCAAAATTTTCTTTTACCCCATAACAATGACCACGACAATGACCACGACAATGACCACGACAATGACCACGACAATGACCACGACAATGACCACGACAATGACCACGACAATGACCACGACAATGACCACGACAATGCCGAGTCAGGTCGAGATTACACCGTCTTCGGAAACATCGTGAAATTCCCACGCTTATCAATGCTTCTCCGGCGTCCTAATTTTCGCCGAAATCACTGACAAGTCGGTAAGTACTTGAGAATTTTAAAATATAACATCTTGCCCGGGTTACTTGAAAACCAAGCTTCATAGTAAGAAGGCATAAACTGGATTAACTTCCAGTTTACTAATAGCAGTATTAAGAAATTTAATTTTAAAAGTGGTTAAATGGATTTTTATACGGAGTGTGGGCATTCTTTGAAAATGTACGGGAGATGCATATCTGGTTTCTGGGTTGCATATCTGGGTTGGGAGCCCACTTTAAATGTAATCGCTGATGGCCATAAACATCGCGAAAATTCCAACGCTTACCTGACCGTCAAACTGTCGCCTCCAATCTACCCGTCAAATGTCCTGACGGTAAATAAATTGGTTAAACACAAGTATTTTATGGTATCTTCAAATGACTTTACTTATTTTAATATTACGTGCTTCTAAATGCATCTGCGACAACCTAGCAAACCTGGGGACAGCGTGCGACAGGCAGCGCCCGCAATAAGCAACGATACCTGGCGACAAGCCAGCTGTCGCCGAGAGATTTCAAACCGGTTGATTTCACAGCAACGCGCCGAGATCCACTACGATTCATTGAAGACTCCTCACGATCATGCCCGCGACACCCCGGTAAACTGTCGGCGACAGCCTAGTCGCCGGCAGTCGCCTTAAAATCGCCTAAGTGGGACAGGCCCTTTAAGATCTAAGTTTCTCTTTGGCCCACCTAGTCCATGTCAAACACCTTTGCCCCCTTACACACACTAGGGACAATTTACAATTTTATTGAAGCTAATTAACCGACAAACCTGGACGACTTTGGAGTGTGGGAGGAAACCGGAGCGCCCGGAAAACCCACGCAGGTCATGTGGAGAACGTACACCGTACAGACAGCGCCCGTGGTCAGGATGGAACCCGGGTTTCTGGCGCTGTGAGGCGGCAGCTCTACTGCTGCACCTATGAAGCATTCTACACGTGTTAAAATCACGCCAAAGAGGGAACTCGTACTCGTGTTCCATTTCTCTTGATCTCAAGATTTCCCAAACCTTTGAAATGTTTAGCAAGTGTAGTCCCTGTAATGATATGAGATGCGTACAATGATGGAATGATGTTCTGTCACCTGTGCATGATCGTCCACATTGTGCACACCGCAGCGGGTCGAGCCGCTGCCTCACAGCGCCAGAGACCTGGGTTCAATCCTGACCTCGGGTGCTGTCTGTGAGGAGTTTGCATGTTCTCCCTGTGACCGCCTGGGATTCCTCTGGGTGCTCTAGTTTCCTCCCACATCCCAAAGACGTACAGGTTTGCAGGTTAATTGGCCCTCTGTAAATGGGATAAGTTTGAACTAATGTGAAGAAAGACATAAAATGCTGGAGTAACTCAGTGGGACAGGCAGTATCTCTGGAGAGAAGGAATGGGTGACGTTTTGGGTTGAGACCCTTCTTCAGACTCAAAATATCACCCATTCAATAGACAATAGGTGCAGGAGGAGGCCATTCGGCCCTTCGAGCCAGCACCGCCATTCAATGTGATCATGGCTGATCATTCTCAATCAGTACCCCGTTCTTGCCTTCTCCCCATACCCCCTGACTCCGCTATCCTTAAGAGCTCTATCTAGCTCTCTCTTGAATGCATTCAGAGAATTGGCCTCCACTGCCTTCTAAGGCAGAGAATTCCACAGATTCACAACTCTCTGACTGAAAAAGTTTTTCCTCATCTCAGTTCTAAATGGCCTACCCCTTATTCTTAACTGTGGCGCCTTGTTCTGGAGATTCCTTCTCTCCAGAGATGCTGCCTGCCCCACGGAGTTACTCCAGCATTTTGTGTCTATTCTCTGTTTAAACCAGCATCTGCAGTTCCTTCCTACACATAGATCTAGTGTGAACGGGTGATCGATGGTCAGCCTGGACTTGGTGGGCCGAAGGGCCTGTTTCCCTGCTGTATCTTCAAACTAAATTCCAGGTGCAATCTCACCTGGGCTCTATAATTGCAATAAGATGTCTTTACTCTTGAAGTGAAGTCCTCTTGTTATAGGAGTCTGAAGAAGGGTCTCGACCCGAAACGTCACCCATTCCTTCTCTCCTAGATGCTGCCTGACCTGCTGAGTTACTCCGGCACTTTATGACACCTTCGATTTGTACCAGCATCTGCAGTTATTTTCCTACACTCCTCTTGTTATAAAATACTTTGACAGGTCTCCATCACCAGAGAAAGGTTTCTCGTTCTCATCTATTGATTATCCATTGGTATGTTTCGCTGCATTGCATAATTGTCCATGGCCTGTGCCATGTATGCACAGTCATCAATCTGAATTAAGGGGAATTAAGTTGGCAATTGTATTCAAACAGTGAAAGCAGGATGTTAAACATGTTAACCGGGGCGTTATAAACAAGAGATGTCCTGCTATTCCAGTGAACCATGGCGTCAAGGGGTAGGCCATTTAGAACCGAGATGAGGTCACAAGAGAGAATCTATTGATGCCCCTGCAAGCCTTGCCCTAATGAGAGGCAATGGTGTCAAAGTGTCGAGAGATAGGCCTTTGTTTCTGTCACACCATCCACATTTAGAAGGATGAGAGGAGATCTTATCGAAACGTATAAGATTATTAAGGGGTTGGACACGTTAGAGGCAGGAAACATGTTCCCAATGTTGGGGGAGTCCAGAACAAGGGGCCACAGTTTAAGAATAAGGGGTAGGCCATTTACCTACTCCTACTCCTGCACCTATTGTCTATTGTCTATTGTCTATTGTCTAATTGGCTTGGTAAAATTGTCCCTCGTGTGTAGGATAGTGTTAGTGTGCAGGGATAGCTCGTTGGCATGGACTCGGTGGGCTGAAGGGCCTGTTTCTGTGCTGTATCTCTAAATTAAACTAAACTAAAAGTTTTAAACTTTTTCAGTCAGAGAGTTGTGAATCTGTGGAATTCTCTGCCTCAGAAGGCAGTGGAGGCCAATTCTCTGAATGCATTCAAGAGAGAGCTGGATAGAGCTCTTAAGGATAGTAGAGTCTGTTGTGTGTTAACATGTCAAGTTCACAGTGTCAGCACTGGCTAACAACACCAGACCCTCTGCTTACATATGGATCGAAACCCTGACTAATTCCTGGCAGAATTGCAACGAAGAGAATACAATCCCTTGCAATTCTTGCAGAGCTGTGAGGAGCGATATGCACAATTTGTGCGCAATAATTGACGGTCTCAGAATCAGTCACACAGCGGAACAGATCTGTCATTCCTACTGTGACCAAAATTAGGCCATTTGGTGTCAGCTGGAGAACACTGCAATCATCCTCCCAAGCCTTAGTCATATGTTGCAAATTCTGGAAAGGTTTGGCAGGTCATAGAGTCAAAGAGTGATAGAGTGATGGAGTGATAGAGTCAGAGCGATAGTGATACAGCGTGGAAACAGGCCCTTCAGCACAACATGCCCACACCGGCCTGTTTGAAGACAGTCTGAAGAAGGGTCTCGACCCGAAACGTCACCCATTCCTTCTCTCCATAGATGCTGCCTGACCCGCTGAGTTACTCCAGCATTTTGTGTCTACCTTTGATTTAAACCAGCATCTGCAGTTCTTTCCAACACATAGAACAGTGTAGCACAGGCCCTTCATTCCACAATATTTATGCTGAACATGATGCAAAGTTCAATTGATCTCATCTGCCTGTAATGGTCCGTATTCCTCTAGTCACTGCACTTCCACGTGCAGATCCAAAGCATCTTAAACGCCACTATCGTATCTGCCTCCACTGTGCATTCCAGGCTCTGTGTAAAAACCCGGGCATTTGATGTGTGATTTTAACTAGTCCACTGAAGAAGAGCCTTCTTCGTTACGAAACAGAATTCAAAGCTTACCGTAGAGTTTTAGCAGAGGCAGGTAGAGAATAAGTTGGGGGTGAGTCTGAAGAAGGGTCTCGACCTGAAACGTCACCCATTCCTTCTCTCCTGAGGTGCTGCCTGACCTGCTGAGTTACTCCAACATCTTGTGTCTATCTTCGTTTGTGGGTGACAGTGTGGTGCGGAGGTACTCTGTGACTGATGCTGTCCGCAGTGCTGAAAACCAGCCACGAAGCTGAAACAGGGGCCGTCAAGCATGACTGAGGCAATCACAGTTTGGCAGTCACCTCTCAGTTCAGTCCAGTTTAGTTTATTGTCACGTGTACCGAGGTACAGTGAAAAGCTTTTTGTTGCGTGCTAACCAGTCAGCAGAAAGACAATACATGATTACAATCAATCCATTTACTGTGTACAGATGCATGATAAGGGAATAATGTTTAGTGCGAGGTAAAGCCAGCAAAGTCTGATCAAGGATAGTCTGAGGGTCTCCAATGAGGTAGATAGTAGTTCAGCACTGCTCTCTGGTTGTGGTGGGATGGTTCAGTTGCCTGATAACAGCTGGGAAGAAACCGTCCCTGAATCTGGAGGTGTGCGTTTTCGCACTTCTGTACCTTTTGCCCGATGGGAGAGGGGAGAAGAGGGAGTGGCCGGGGTGAGACTGGTCCTTGATTATGCTGCTGGCCTTGCCACGGCAGCGTGAGGTGTAAATGGAGTCAATGGAAGGGAGGTTGGTTTGTGTGATGGTCTGGGCTGCTGGCCTTGCCGAGGCAGCGTGAGGTGTAGATGGAGTCAATGGAAGGGAGGTTGGTTTGTGTGATGGTCTGGGCTGCTGGTATTGCTGAGGCAGCGTGAGGTGTAGATGGAGTCAATGGAAGGGAGGTTGGTTTGTGCGATGGTCTGGGCTGCGTCCACAATTCGCTGCAATTTCCTATGGTCCTGGGTGGAGCAGCCTCTGTCTCTGTCACTGGACAATGAAGCCACGTTAGTCTCGAAGTTCACTCAGCGGAAAGCAGGAGGGACCAAAGTCTGGCAGGCCTTACTGTCCTGGAATGAACTTAATCGTAATTTATTTGGGGGCTGGTTCTTTCCCAGCAAGACAAACATCCTGACTAAACTGGTACCACATCAGCCGCTGCAGGGACAATCGGCCAGTCACACACACACCAGCGACCATAATTAGTCTTGAAGCCAGGAGGCGTCTTTTTGTCTTGCTGCCAAATGTCTGCGTGACAGTCTGCTCCCATCTGTTCTCCCGCTAAATAAATGCACACAACCCTTGACCGGCACTTCCTCCCCGAGCCAGGCCTTCCCGGAGCAAGAACCGCTCATTCATGACCCACGCCGCTATTCACGGGCAATATCAGATGAAGAGGAATTGCTTTCAGGGTTTCCAACTTCAAAAGCTCACAGATCCGTATGAAGACATTCAAACACTGTTCGCTTTGCAAAGATAGCATCTCTCCCTCCATCTTTAGTTTGGTTTAGTTTAGAGATATAGCATGGAGACAGGCCATTCAGCCCACCAAGTCATGGTGTCTATGATTCTATGACTATGTCTATGTCTATGACTCCATGTCTCCATGTCTCTATGACTCCATGTCTCTATGTCTCTATGACTCCATGTCTCTATGACTCCATGTCTCCATGTCTCTATGACTCCATGTCTCTATGATTCCATGTCTCTATGACTCAATGTCTCTATGACTCCATGTCTCTATGTCTCTATAACTCTATGTCTCCAAGTCTCTATGTCTCCATGTCTCTATGACTCCATGTCTCTATGTCTCCAAGTCTCTATGTCTCCATAACTCTATGTCTCTATAACTCTATGACTCCATGTCTCCATGTCTCCATGTCTCTATGACTCCATGTCTCTATGTCTCCATAACTCTATGTCTTTATAACTCTATGACTCCATGTCTCTATGTCTCCATGTCTCTATGATTCCATGTCTCTATGTCTCCATGTCTCTATGACTCCATGTCTCTATGACTCCATGTCTCTATGACTCCATGTCTCTATGTCTCCATGTCTCTATGATTCCATGTCTCTATGACTCCATGTCTCCATGTCTCCATGTCTCTATGACTCCATGTCTCTATGTCTCCATAACTCTATGTCTTTATAACTCTATGACTCCATGTCTCTATGTCTCCATGTCTCTATGATTCCATGTCTCTATGTCTCCATGTCTCTATGACTCCATGTCTCTATGACTCCATGTCTCTATGACTCCATGTCTCTATGTCTCCATGTCTCTATGATTCCATGTCTCTATGACTCCATGTCTCCATGTCTCCATGTCTCTATGACTCCATGTCTCTATGTCTCCATGTCTCTATGACTCCATGTCTCTATGTCTCCATGTCTCTATAACATATAACAATGTAACATATAACAACTACAGCATGGAAACAGGCCTGTCCGGCCCTACCAGTCCACGCCGACCATTCTCCCTGACCTAGTCTCATCTACCTGCACTCAGACCATAACCCTCCAATCCCCTCCTATCCATATACCTATCCAATTTACTCCAATGTCTCCATGTCTCTATGTCTCCATGTCTCTATGACTCCATAACTCTCTGACTCTCTGACTCTGTGACTCTCTGACTCTCTGACTCTGTGACTCTCTGACTCTCTGACTCGGACAGGACAGACCACTTGCCCATCTGCCCCAGCATTCTCCTTCTTTGCTTCAGCCTCAATGCCATTTTTCATCCTGCGAAATCCCTGTGAAGAGCGTTGGCGTGTTCTTGCCACAGTGACACCTAAATGGATGTAGTTATTAAAATGCTTCCCGACGGCCAGCAATAAATATTTACAGAGTAAGTGGAGAGAATTATTGCACAACCCTGCGTGACAAAGGACGATCACCAGCTCACTCCAAAACCCATGAAGCGGAGAAGCTGAGTTAGTTTCCAGAGTCCCTTCTCTTGAGACTTCAGATGCTCCGGTGAAAAACGATGCAATTACAATTTGATAATGAAAGTAATTATTAAGCATAATAATGTGAAATTACCAACACTACGCACGTTTTCAAAGATCAAGCAGATCTGAATTTGAAACACAATAATTAAGTCTGGCAGTACTTCTCGCTATACGAACGTGTTTTCTGGATCATTAATACAGAATAATAGAAGTCTTTACCAGAATATAACACATCATAGAGAACAGATCATTGTAATTTTTTTGATAAATTGCTTTCATTGGATAAAATGGAAACAGCATAGCTCGAACATTAATTAAAGAGTGTCTAATTACTATTGATACTTTGAAAGGTTATTTTTAACTCTCTTTAAGTGGTTGATGTCAAAAATTACAGGCACCTAAGACTGACTTTGTTTCAACCAAGGAGTCAGAGAGACATATAGTACAGAAACAGGCCTCTCAGCTCAACCTACCCATGCCGACTAAGATACCCTATCGAAGCTAGGCCCATTTCATAAGGTCGTAAGTGATAGGAGCAGAATTAGGCCATTCAGCCCATCAAGTCTACTCCGCCATGGAATCATGGCTGATCTATCTCTCCCTCCTAACCCCATTCTCCTGCCTTCTCCCCATAACCCCTGACACCCGTACTAATCAAGAATCTATCTATCTTTGCCTTAAATATATCCACTGACTTGGCCTCCACAGCCGTCTGTGGCAAAGAATTCCACAGATTCACCACCCTCTGACTAAGGAAATTCTTCCTTATCTCCTTCCTAAAAGAACGTCCATTAATTCTGAGGCTGTGACCTCTGGTCCTAGACTCTCCCACCAGTGGAAACATCTTCTCCACATCCACTCTATCCAGGCCTTTCACTATTCTGTACGTTTCAATGAGGTCCCCCCTCATTCTTCTAAACTCCAGTGAGTACAGGCCCAATGCCGACAAACACTCACCATATGTTAACCCACTCATTGCTGGGATCATTCTTGTAAACCTCCTCTGGATATCATTTACCAATTCAAGGCTTATCAATGTGGATTTGTTAATAGCAAAATAATTGCTATTGTTAATAGCAGCGTAGGTTCACGAGGTTAATTCCCGGAATAGCGGGACTGTCGTACGTTGAAAGACTGGAGCGGCTAGGCTTGTATACACTGGAATTTAGAAGGATGAGAGGGGATCTTATTGAAACGTATAAGATTATTAAGGGGTTGGACACGTTAGAGGCAGGAAACATGTTCCCAATGTTGGTGGAGTCCAGAACAAGGGGCCACAGTTTAAGAATAAGGGGTAGGCAATTTAGAACTGAGATGAGGAAAAACTTTTTCATTCAGAGAGTTGTGAATCTGTGGAATTCTCTGCCTCAGAAGACAGTGGAGGCCAATTCTCTGGATGCTTTCAAGAGAGTTAGATAGAGCTCTTAATGATAGCGGAGTCAGAGGGTATGGGGAGAAGGCAGGAACGGGGTACTGATTGTGGATGATCAGCCATGATCACATTGAATGGCGGTGCTGGCTCGAAGGGCCGAATGGCCTACTCCTGCACCTATTGTCTATTGCATATGGTAAGCGTTTGACGGCACTGGGCCTGTATTCACTGGAGTTTAAGAGAATGAGGGGGGACCTCATTGAAACGTACAGAATAGTGAAAGGCTTGGATAGAGTGGATGTGGAGAGGATGTTTCCACTAGTGGGAGAGTCTAGGACCAGAGGTCACAGCCTCAGAATTAAAGGACGTTCTTTTAGGAAGGAGATGAGGAGGAATTTCTTTAGCAAGAGGGTGGTGAATCTGTGGAATTCTTTGCCACAGAAGGCTGTGGAGGCCAAGTCAGTGGATATTTTTAAGGCAGAGATAGATAAAATCTTGATTAGTACGGGTGTCAAAGTTGTGGGGAGAAGGCAGGAGAATGGGGTGAGGAGGGAGAGATAGATCAGCCATGATTGAATGTCAGAGTAGACTTGATGGGCCGAATGGTCTGATTCTGCTCCTATCACTTGTGGCCTTCTGACCCACTGAGTTCCCCCAGCAGCTTCTTGCTGTGTGGGTGTTGGGGAGTGTTTATGCCTGGACATGCCACTTGTAGACTGCAGCCTCTCCACATTTGCTGTGCTAATCCCATTATTCCTCAAGAAAACAAATGGCCTTGTCAGTTTGGCCTCTACATCGGGAGACAATCACTTAGCAATGTTGACAAACTCCTACCGGAGATGCTCATCTGCAGAGTTTTGTTGTACCAGCAATGAAAAAAGCCCCTGGCTACAAGTTTGAAAATGTTTGCATGAGCGATTTGTCAACCGTCGAGACTCTTGTCAGGTTTGTTTCAATTGAAGATTGCCCTGGAATTGTAACATTGTAAGGAGTCACAAGAGAGAATCTATTGATGCCCCTTCAAGCCTTGGCCTAATGAGAGGCAATGGTGTCAAAGTGTCGAGAGATAGGCCTGTGTTTCTGTCACACCATCCACATTCAGGACGACACGTGAGGTTATCCACTTTGGCGGCAAGAACAGGAAAGCAGAGTATTACCTGAATGGTGACCGATTGGGAGAAGGGGAGATGCAACGTGACCCGGGTGTCATGGTGCACCAGTCATTGAAAGCAAGCATGCAGGTGTAGCAGGCAGTGAAGAAAGTGAATGGTATGTTGGCATTCATAGCAAGAGGATTTGAGTTTAGGAGCAGGGAGGTTCTGCTGCAGTTGTACAGGGCCTTGGTGAGACCGCACCTGGAGTATTGTGTGCAGTTTTGGTCTCCTAACCTGAGGAAAGACGTTCTTGCCTTAGAGGGAGTACAGAGAAGGTTCACCAGATTAATCCCTGGGATGGCGGGACTTGCATATGAGGAAAGACTGGATAGACTGGGCTTGTACTCGCTGGAATTTAGAAGACTGAGGGGGGATCTTATAGAAACATATAAAATTCTTAAGGGGTTGGAGAGGCTAGATGCGGGAAGATTGTTCCCGATGTTGGGGGAGTCCAGAACCAGGGGTCACAGCTTAAGGATAAGGGGGAAGTCTTTTAGGACCGAGATGAGAAAACATTTCTTCACACAGAGAGTGGTGAGTCTGTGGAATTCTCTGCCACAGAAGGTAGTTGAGGCCAGTTCATTGGCTATATTTAAGAGGGAGTTAGATGTGGCCCTTTTTGCTAAAGGGATCAGGGGGTATGGAGAGAAGGCAGGTACAGGCTACTGAGTTGGATGATCAGCCATGATCACATTGAATGGCGGTGCTGGCTCGAAGGGCCGAACGGCCTCCTCCTGCACCTATTGATTATTGTCTATTGTCTATTTACTAGGTTAATTCCTGGAATGGCGGGACTGTCATATGTTGAAAGACTGGAGCGACTAGGCTTGTATACACTGGAATTTAGAAGGATGAGAGGAGATCTTATTGAAACGTATAAGATTATTAAGGGGTTGGACATGTTAGAGGCAGGAAATATGTTCCCAATGTTGGGGGAGTCCAGAACCCAGGGCCACAGTTTAAGAATAAGGGGTAGGCCATTTAGAACTGAGATGAGGAAAAACTTTTTCAGTCAGAGAGTTGTGAATCTGTGGAATTCTCTGCCTCTGAAGGCAGTGGAGGCCAATTCTCTGAATGCATTCAAGAGAGAGCTAGATAGAGCTCTTAAGGATAGCGGAGTCAGGGGGTTTGGGGAGAAGGCAGGAACGGGGTACTGATTGAGAATGATCAGCCATGATCACATTGAATGGCGGTGCTGGCTCGAAGGGCCGAATGGCCTCCTCCTGCACCTATTGTCTATTGTCTATTCAGGACGACACAAAGGACTCTACAAACTACTTTAAAAAGTGTAGTTGCTGTTGAAAAACACGACTGCCAGTATGCACAGACAAGGTTCAACAAATGGAATACTGATTAAAAGACAAATCTTGGCCACAACACCAGGGACTAACAGAAGAAAAAACAATCGCTGGAGAAACTAGTGAAAAAAAACATCTGTGGAGGGAACTGGAAGGTTGATGTTTCGGGTCAGGACCCTTCTTCAGACTCTGGTTTGTGTTTTGCTGAAGGTTCCAGCACCTAGAGTCTCCTGTGCTGTTCTTTCAATTCATGGCATAGAGCTGCACAGTGGCAGAGTTGCCGCCTTACAGCGCCAGAGACCCGGGTTCGATCCTGACCACGGGCGCTGTCTGTGCGGAGTTTGTACGTTCTCCCCGTGACCCGCGTGGGTTTTCTCCGACTGCTCCGGTTTCCTCCCACACTCCAAAGGCGTACATGTTTGTAGGTTGACACAAACTGCTGGAGTAACTCAACGGGTCAGGCAGCCTATCTGGAGAGAAGGAATGGTCGACGTTTCACGTTTCGACCACAAACGTCACCCATTCCTTCTCTCCAGAGATGCTGCCTGACCCGCTGAGTTACTCCAGCATTTTGAGTCTACTTACGATTTAAACCAGCATCTGCAGTTTTCTTTCCCAAGTTTGCAGGTTAATTGGCTTCTGTAAATTCTCCCTCGTGTGTAGGATAGTGTGTAGGTCAGTCTGAAGAAGGGTCTCGACCCAAAACATCCCCCATTCCTTCTCTCCAGAGATGCTGTCTGAGTTACTCCAGCATTTTGTGTCTATCTTCTGTATGATAGTGCTAGTGTACTTTTCAGTCAGAGAGTGGTGAAGGTGTGGAATTCTCTGCCTCAGAAGGCAGTGGAGGCCAGTTCGTTGGATGCTTTCAAGAGAGAGCTGGATAGAGCTCTTAAGGATAGCGGAGTGAGGGGGTATGGGGAGAAGGCAGGAACGGGGTACTGATTGAGAGTGATCAGCCATGATCGCATTGAATGGCGGTGCTGGCTCGAAGGGCTGAATGGCCTACTCCTGCACCTATTGTCTATTGTCTATTGTCTATTGTACGGGATGATCGCTGGTCGGCGTGGACTCGTGCGCCAAAGGGCCTGTTTCCATGCTGTATCTCGAAACGCTAAAATTAAAGCCACATCTATCTCCACCCAAAAGAGTAGATGACTCACATCTGAGAGCTCGTATTTTAATGGCACAGCATTCACTCATCCATAGTATTACTCAGTCGTTTCCTAGAATTAATTTATAGTATTACAACTAATTTTTAGTATGATCCATCTTTCCGTTTCCATCACTCCCACTTCTTCACCCTCATCTAAAACCATCGTGCTCCAATTATCTCTGACTGACTGCTGTGCTTCTAGAGAAAGAAGGTTCCAACCTTCTTACAGCGCCAGAGACCCGGGTTCGATCCTGACCACGTGGGCTGTCTGTACGGAGTTTGTACGTTCTCCCCGTGAACGCGTGACTTTTCTTCGGCTGCTCTGGTTTCCTCCTACGCTCCAGGGCGGTCACGGTGGCGCAGCGGTAGAGTTACTGCCTTACAGCGATTGCAGCGCCAGAGACATAGAAACATAGAAACATAGAAAATAGGTGCAGGAGGAGGCCATTCGGCCCTCAGAGCCAGCACCGCCATTCATTGTGATCATGGCTGATCGTCCACAATCAGTAACCCGTGCCTGCCTTCTCCTCATATCCCTTGATTCCGCTAGCCCCGAGAGCTCTATCTAACTCTCTCTTAAATCCATCCAGTGATTTGGCTTCCACTGCCCTCTGTGGCAGAGAATTTCACAAATTCATGACTCTCTGAGTGAAAAAGTTCCTTCTCACCTCAGTTTTAAATGTCCTCCCCTTTATTCTAAGACTGTGGCCCCGGGTTCCATCCCGACCATGGGTGCTGTCTGTCCGGAGGTTGTACGTTCTCCCCGTGACCTGCGTGGGTTTTCTCCGGCATTGGTGGGCGGCCACCATTGGTGGAGCGGGAGCACGTGGCCGCTGGCTGGGTCAGGTCAAGTGGGGCGCGGGGCGGTGACGTCACCCTTTGTCCCTTCTTTGGGAGTGAGGAAGTTGGCAACCCTACTAATACGGGATAAGGGCGGTCCCGTACGGGTCAAAACAAATTTAGCCCAAAATACAGGAAGTCCTGGCTAATACGGGACAGTTGGCAGCCCTAGGCTAAGGCCCTCTGGTCCTAGACTCTCCCACTGGTGGAAACATCCTCTCCACATCCACTCTATCAAGGCCATCTCAAACACCTCATCAGTCATCTCTCCATTGCTTATTTCCAGGGCGATGTCAGTACAATACCTACCCTGTAAATTGGAAACTTAACCTTATGTTTCCCATCCTTTTTATGCATGCAAGTCCTAATACCTTAGCTCACTTCTCCTTTCCAGTCTGCTGAATAGATGCAGAGAGAACTTAACGACTGAACTTAACGGCATATGTCCCAGTAAATCATTTTTGAAACATTATGCAGGCTCCAGTGGAAAATACTGATAAGAGTGAATGAATGCACAGTTCAAAATGTAAGAATTTTACAGCAATAATGTTATCTTGCTTTACTGCACCAGAGAAAAATACCTTTTGAAGAGACTCGTGTCTCCTGCTCCAGAAGATAGTTGAAACAAATTAATCCTTTTATCTATCTTGGTCAACCAAGCATCAAAGTCTCTAAACTAATGCACTTTATATTTATATAAAGCTCAGATGGAACTTGTCAATGAAGAAATGAACACTCTGGGTTGAATACCACCCAGGAATATGATGGAAATGTTTCAGTCTTTTGAATTATTAAAAGATAACATTTAGTGTTTTGGAAGTTCTGCAGATGATTTGATTTTGATGCAATGCGTTCCCTTGCCAGCATTGTCATGGCAACCGTTGTATGATGTTGGGTCGCTGAACGATTATCAGCCTGGATAAAACCCGTGAGGGGAAGATAAAAATAACATCCAATCCCAGATTCTACACACAGGAAGAATAACTTTCCAAATTTCTGGTGGGGTGGCAAGGTGTCACGGTGGTAGAGTTGCTGCCTTACAGCGCCAGAGGCCCGGGTTTAGTTCAGTTCAGAGATACAGCACGGAAACAGGCCTTTCGGCCCACCGGGTCCGCGCCGCCCAGCGATCCCCGCACATTAACACTGTCCTAAACACACTAGGGATGATTTTTACATTCACCAAGAGTATTAACCTGCATACCTGCGCGTCTTTGGAGTGTGGGAGGAAACCGAAGATCTCGGGGAAAACCCATGCGGGTCACGGGGAGAACGTACAAACTCCGTACAGACAGCACCCGTAGTCGTGATCGAACCCAGGTCTCCGGGGCTGCAAGTGCTGTAAGGCAGCAATTCTACCGCTGCGCCACCGTGCCGTCCTTCCACCACTGTGCTGTAGTCAGGGTTCGATCCTGACTACGGGCGCTGTCTGTACAGAATTTGTACCTTCTCCCCGTGACCTGCGTGGGTTTTCTCCAGGTGCTCCGGTTGCCTCCCACACTCCAAAGACGTACAGGTTTGTAGGTTAATTGGCTTCTGTCAGTAATAAATTGTCCCTGGTGTGTAGGATAGTGCTGATGTACAAAGTGATCGCCGATCGGCAAGGGCCTGTTTTTTTGTGAGGTATCTCTAACCTTAACTAAAAGGAGATCATTATTGGACATTAAAGGATAGAGGTCCTGCCCAAAATACACCACCTTGCACCGCTCTATATCAAATTCCATCAACTATTCCTCATCTCACCTACCCAACCGATCAAGACCTTGCTGTAACTACTGACAAATATCTTCACTACCTGTTCCTCATCTCACCTACCCAACCGATCAAGACCTTGCTGTAACTACTGACAAATATCTTCACTACCTGTTCCACCCATTTTAGTCTCATCTGCAAACTTGCGATTCATGCCTTGCATGTTCTCATCCAAATAGACAATAGGTGCAGGAGGAGGCCATTCGTCCCTTTGAGCCAGTGCTGCCATTCAATATGATCATGGCTGATCATTCTCAATCAGTACCCCGTTCCTGCCTTCTCCCCCTGACTCCGCTATCCTTAAGAGCTCTATCCAGCTCTCTCTTGAATGCATTCAGAGAATTGGCCTCCACTGCCTTCTGAGGCAGAGAATTCCACAGATTCACAACTCTCTGACTGAAAAAGTTTTTCCTCATCTCAGTTCTAAATGGCCTACCCCTTATTCTTAAACTGTGGCCCCTTGTTCTGGAGATTCCTTTTCCAAATCATTGATATGTTTTTCCTCATGCCTAATCATTGATATGGATGACAAACAGCAATGGGCCCAGCACCGAACCCTGAGGCACACCACTAGTCACAGACCTCCAGTCTGAAAAACACCATCCACCATCACTCTCTTCCTCCTTCCATGGAAAGCTAATCTTCTCTCCATATAGCTATCTCTCCTTGGATCCCATGGGATTTGCCTGGCATCGGGGGTGATGGTACCAGGCAGATACGATTGTGGCATTCATACATTTCAAGATAGTCACATGGAAATGGAGACATATAGATTCTATGCAGGCAGATAAGAGTTGGCCTTTCCCAACAGGTTGGGCACAGACATTGTGGGCCGAAGGTCCTATTCCAGTGCTGTACTGTGCTACGTTCATATTGTAAGTTGTCCAATCAATTGCTAATCAATCAATAGGCCGGCACAGTGGTGCAGCGGTAGAGTTGCTGCCTTACAGCGAATGCAGCGCCGGAGACTCAGGTTCGATCCTGACTACGGGCGCCGTCTGTACGGAGTTTGTACGTTCTCCCCGTGACCTGCGTGGGTTTTCTCCGAGATAGACAATAGACAATATGTGCAGGAGTAGGCCATTCGGCCCTTCGAGCCAGCACCGCCATTCAATGTGATCATGGCTGATCATTCTCAATCAGTACCCCGTTCCTGCCTTCTCCCCATACCCCCTGACTCCGCTATCCTTAAGAGCTCTATCTAGCTCACTCTTGAATGCATTCAGAGAATTGGCCTCCACTGCCCTCTGAGGCAGAGAATTCCACAGATTCACAACTCTCTGACTAAAAAAGTTTTTCCTCATCTCTGTTCTAAATGGCCTACCCCTTATTCTTAAACTGTGGCCCCTGGTTCTGGACTCCCCCAACATTGGGAACATGTTTCCTGCCTCTAACGTGTCCAACCCCTTAATAATCTTATACGTTTCGATAAGATCCCCTCTCATCCTTCTAAATTCCAGTGTATACAAGCCTAGTCGCTCCAGTCTTTCAACATATGACAGTCCCGCCATTCCGGGAATTAACCTAGTAAACCTACGCTGCACGCCCTCAATAGATCTTCGGTTTCCTCCCACACTCCAAAGACGTGCAGGTATTTAGGTTAATTGACTGGGTAAAAGTAAAAATTGTCCCTAGTGTGTGTAGGATAGTGTTAATGTGCGGGGATCGCTGGGCGGCACGGACTCGGTGGGCCGAAGGGCCTGTTTCCGCGCTGTATCTCGAAAAAAAAAATTAGACATCAGGTGGTGAAGCATATAGCCTAGCCCGAGATCATCTAGATAACTTTCTGACAACTTGTGCAGTTAATGACTTATTTCGACGTTTCTAAGTGCATTCTGAAGACGATTCAGAAGCAATTAAAATGCATTAAAATAATTTATTTAAATTAAAAAATAATAACTGTATTTGAAATCTTCACGGTTAATTGAAACATTAATACTCATTCAAGAAAGTAAATGAACGAATCACTTAACTACATTTACCTTTTCCGTGAAAGTCATCGATTTAGCTTGAAATGAAGGAGTCAATGTTGGATGTTATAACGTCATAAGGGATAGAGGAATTAGGCCATTGAGCCCATCTAGTCTACCGCCATTCTATCACGGTTCTAGGCATCTTACACACTACCCACCTCCAGTTCCACCAGCGGAAAAACCCTACGTTCCCATACCTCATCAAAATCCATAAAGCATCGTGGAAACAAGTTATTCCGCCGAGCAGAGAAAAATCCCACGGCCTATTTCAGGCCGCGCCGGATGGTGAAATGTCCGCGGCGGGCCGACCCAAGCCCCGCGATCCGGGGCAGGCGAACACGCTGCTGCAGCCGGAGCTCCCGATGTCAGCATCCACGCGGCCCGAAGGCAGCCGGCTCCGCTGATGGTGAGTCCGGTCGGCGGGCTCTGCGAACCAGAACCCGGGTGGTCCCAGGTGGAGGCTGCCGGCTCCAGGAGTTTGGCCGATGGTTGGGCTGCAGCAGGAACGGAGACACTACCCAGAAAACAAAGGTCGGGTCTCCGTTCGGAAGGGACACATTTACAATTTTACAGTTCCCTCCCCCCCCCCCCTCCCCCCCTCCCCCCCTCCCCCCCTCCCCCCTCCCCCCACACATAGTACACAACCACAAAAAATCACGACATCACATCTACAATTAAGACAAAAAACCAACAAAAACACAAAGACAAACGGAACACAGGTAAGCCACAGCTGCTAGGGCAGCGCCGCCATTTTGGTCGGTTACATTTAGAAATGTATCTGGATATAAAGCGGTGTGCACGCTATAAACAATACCTCACTGTTGTTTAAGGGCCGTCGAGTTTTCTAACATAGTGCACTAATCAATCCATTCAGCACCTCCGCATAACACAGTATCCACCAGGTGGCGCCACCACAGTGGCTGACTCGCCAACAGTCTGTCTGTCCTTCCTATCGTTTCATTATTTAAAGTATGAGTTTTAGTGTTTCTTGGTTTGTTTTATGTGGGGGGGGGAGTTGGGGGAAACTTTTTTTCAATCTCTTACCTCAACGGAGATGCGATTTTTCTCCGTATCGTATCTCTGTCCTCTCTGCGGCCTGACATCGAGGAGTTGGCGGCCTTTCCTGGAGACCGGCCCGGCGCTCCAAGCCGCGGGCGCAGCGCGGACTTTAACATCGCGGAGCTGCGATCCTTTGCTGAGGATCGACTGTGGAGAGCTCCAACCGTGGGGCCTGTGGACGCCCGTGAAGCCGCGGTCTCTGGTAAGAAGAGGCCGACTCGGGAGCTCCATGCCGCGGAGAGAGTTTCAACCGTCCCGACACCGGAGTTTCGATCGCCCCGACGTGAGGGCCTCGGACAGTCGGCAGCGGTGACTGCGGACGGTCCAACAGCCCTGACCGCGGGTGAACAAAGAGGAAGATGAGTGAACTTTATTACCTTCCATCACAGTGAGGAACGTGGAATCCGCTGTGGTGGACGTTTATGTTAAATTTTACTTTTAGATTTAGATTTAGATTTAGAGATACAGCGATTTAGAGATTTAGGAAACAGGCCCTTCGTCCCACCGAGTCCGCGCCGCCCAGCGATCCCCGCACATTAACACTATCCTACACACACTAGGGACAATTTTTACATTTACCCAGTCAATTAACCTACATACCTGTACGTCTTTGGAGTGTGGGAGGAAACCGAAGATCTCGGAGAAAACCCACGCAGGTCACGGGGAGAACGTACAAACTCCATACAGACGGCGCCCGTAGTCAGGATCGAACCTGAGTCTCCGGCGCTGCATTCGCTGTAAGACAGCAACTCTACCGCTGTGCCACTGTGGCTTATGTCTTTATGTGGCTGTGTGTCTTGTTGCTTTTCACAGTATGGCTGTATGGTAACTCAAATTTCACTGTACCTTAATTGGTACATGTGACAATAAATTGAATCTTGAAATCTTGAATCTTGAAATCTATCCAATATAAAATGTATCGTGGTGCTTGATTCATAGTTTCTCCTAACATAATATAGACCCCAGTGAATAATCTGTTTCTGTTTTGACCATTAAACGAAATTTTCCATCTCCCAAGAAATTCTTCTCACCAGAGGTCCTTCCACACCTGTAGCATTGCGTGAGGTTCTCAGATTAGCCTCCACAGGTTCCTCAAAACTAACAGGGCTCGAGTGAAAACAGGGCGAAGACACAAGGACGCTAGATGCAAAACCGCTCGAGTAACTCAGCGGGCCAGGCAGCATCTCTGGAGAAAAGGAATAGGTTTTGGATCGAGACCCTTCTTCATCCCGAAGCAGGGTCTTAATCCAAAGAGTATACACTGGAATTTAGAAGGATGAGGGGGGATCTTATTGAAACATATAAGATAATTAGGGGATTGGACACATTAGAGGCAGGAAACATGTTCCCAATGTTGGGGGAGTCCAGAACAAGGGGCCACAGTTTAAGAATAAGGGGCAGGCCATTTAGAAAGGAGATGAGGAAGAACTTTTTCAGTCAGAGAGTGGTGAAGGTGTGGAATTCTCTGCCTCAGAAGGCAGTGGAGGCCAGTTCGTTGGATGCTTTCAAGAGAGAGCTGGATAGAGCTCTTAAGGATAGCGGAGTGAGGGGGTATGGGGAGAAGGCAGGAACGGGGTACTGATTGAGAGTGATCAGCCATGATCGCATTGAATGGCGGTGCTGGCTCGAAGGGCTGAATGGCCTCCTCCTGCACCTATTGTCTATTGTCTATTGTCTATTGTTACAAAGGTCTCGACCCAAAAAATGAGTCTGTAGAATTGCCAAACGTGGGGAGGTGCGATTAGTGTAGATTGGGCATGTTGTGCGATGTGGGTAAGTTGGGCTGAAGGGCCTGTTTCCACACAGTATAACTCTATGACTCTCTAACTCTAAGATCCCATGGTCTAGCACTAACCAAAGTCTTAACCACCTTCCCACCCCACCTCCCCCAAAGATCTGGTGAATCATAGGTGACTGTAGGACAGTGTCCCACTGAGAGCCCCTCTCTGTCAATTCCACAAGATTGCTGCAGGTAAGTGAATTGGAAAGTGACCACTTGGAATAAGATGACCACTCACAGAGGCCAGTACTGCATCTCCCTCTCCCTCCTCCTTGAAAGACCGTGGTCCACTTCATCTCATTAGCTCCTTATAACCGATGTTGCTGGAGTACTATCTCTAAGCACCCCATGTTGGTTTGTTACGTTAACAGGTTGCTTCGAACATGCAATTGATGCTCGAAGCACAAATTCCTCAGGATAGGAATAATGCCTTTGAGGGAAAAATCCCCTTTATGTCAGGGTGAATGAACTGGATCTCACGTTATTTGCTCTGATGTGAAAGCTTTCAATTGACAGAACAAGCAGTGTTATGTAGATTGCAAATGACAAGAGGGATTTCAATGGAGATTTCAAGGAGGAATCAGTTAAAGGGCAGGAGATTGATAGTTCCATCTGCACTTCAGAAGAATGAATTTCAGATGCAGAGCTCTGTTGTTGACATGTAGCGGGTAAACAACCGAGGTTCACTCTTGAGCAATGATCTGAGCATTGTTATAGATGAGGTTGGTGGGCAGCATAATACTGTAGCCGGTAAAGTCCATGCCTCACAGCGCCGGACACCCGGGTTCGATCCTGACATCAGGTGCTGTCGGTGTGGAGTTTGCACGTTCTTTGTGTGACCGTATGCGTTTCCACCGGGTTGCCTCCAGCATCCCAAACACTTTTGGTCTTTGTAGGTTGTACAGGAAAGAACTGCAGATGCTGGTTCATACCAAAGGTAGACACAAAAAGCTGGAGTAACTCAGCGGGACAGGCAGCATCTCTGGAGAAACGGAATGGGTGATGTTTCGGGTCTGAAACGACACCCATTCCTTCTCTCCAGAGATGTTGCCTGACCCGCTGAGTTCCTCCAGCTTTTTGTGTCTCTCTTGGGTTTGTAGGTTAATTGGTCTCTGCCGACAGATGCTGCCTTCTTGTGACAGCGCCCCATGTAGATTCTTTTGGAGGTTGGGTGGGACGGTGCTGAGTCCACCACTATCTCTACCTCTTGTGTTTCTATGCAACTCAAGTTATAGGAAAGACATCACCATGTTATAGGAAAGATATTGTCAAGCTTGAAAGGATTCAGAAAAGATTTTACGAGGATGCTGCCAGGACTAGAGTCTGGGCTACAGGGAGAGGTTGAGTAGGCTGGGACTCTATTCCATGGAGCGCAGGAGGATGAGGGGCGATCTTATAGAGGTGTATAAAATCATGAGAGGAATAGATCGTGTAGATGCACAGAGTTTCTTGCCCAGATTAGGGGAATCGAGGACCAGAGGACATAGGTTCAAGATGAAGGGGAAAAGATTTAATGGGAATCTGAGGGGTAACCTTTTCACACAAAGTGTGGTGGGTGTGTGGAACAAGCTGCCAGCGGAGGTAGTTGAGGCTGGGGCTATTCCACCGTTTAAGAAACAGTTAGACAGGTACATGGATAGGACAGGTTTGGAGGGATATGGACCAAGCGCATGCAAGTGGGACTAGTGTAGCTGGGACATTGTTGGCCGGTGTGGGCAAGTTGGGCCTAAGTGCCTGTTTCCACACTGTATCACTCTATGACTCTGTAAATTGGTGGTTGACCGACTCAATGGACGCTCTATGCCGTTCTCCCATATACCGATAAACCTGTCCTATCCATGCACCTGTCTAACTGTTTTCTAAACGTTGTGATAGTCCCAACCTCAATTACGACCTCCAACAGCTCATTCCATACAATACAATACAATACAATATATCTTTATTGTCATTGTACCCAGGGGTACAACGAGATTGGGAATGCGCCTCCCATACGATGCACTAATTTAGGTAATTTAGACAGCAGCAACCCAACGAAACGAACAGTTGTAACAGTTTTGGACAGGGTAAAGTGCAAGTTGATCTATGCGTTGTGGCCATCCGGCTCAGCAGGACCGGTTCATAGCAGCTATGGCCCTGGGGATGAAGCTGTTCCTGAGTCTGGAGGTGCGGGCATAGAAGGCCTTGTATCGTCTGCCCGATGGAAGGAGTTCGAACAGACTGTTGCAGGGGTGTGAAGAGTCTTTGTGGATGCTGGTGGCTTTTCTGAGGCATCGTGTGTTGTAGATGCCCTCCAAGTCTGGTAGCTGTGTTCCGATGGCCCTCTGAGCTCTATGGACTACCCGCTGTAGAGCTTTCCTTTCTGCCTCCGTGCAGCTGAGGTACCACACAGGGATTCCATGCGTTAGGATGCTCTCTATGGTGCAGCGGTAGAACCATACACCCACCACCCTTTGCGTGAAAATGTTACCCGTCAGATTCCAATAAAATCTTTCCCCCTTCTCCTTAAACCTATGCCCTCTGGTTCTCGATTCCCCTTCTCTGGGCAAGAGATTCTGTGCATCCACCCAATCTATTCCTCTCATGATTTAATACACCTCTTTAAGATCACCCCTCATTCTCCTGCACTCCAGGAAATAGTGCCAGTCTGCTCAACCTCTCCCTCTACCCAAGCGGTAGAGTTGCTGCTTTACAGCGAATGCAGCGCCGGAGACTCAGGTTCGATCCTGACTACGGGTGCTGCACTGTAAGGAGTTTGTACGTTCTCCCCGTGACCTGCGTGGGTTTTCTCCGAGATCTTCGGTTTCCTCCCACACTCCAAAGACGTACAGGTATGTAGGTTAATTGGCTGGGTAAATGTAAAAATTGTCCCTAGTGGGTGTAGGATAGTGTTAATGTACGGGGATCGCTGGGCGGCACGGACTTGGAGGGCCGAAAAGGCCTGTTTCCGGCTGTATATATATGATATGATGATATGATATGATAAGTCCAGGGAACAAGCTTGTAAATCTTCTCTGCTCTTTTTCCAACTTGACAACATCTTTCCTATAACATGGTGCCCAGAACTGAACACAATACAAATGCAGCCTCAAAATGTCACATATACCATCTAAGTATATCTCTCGTTTCCTTTTAGATTTTTTTTAGATTTAAAGATACAGCGCGGAAACAGGCCCTTCGGCCCACCGAGTCCGCGCCGCCCAGCGATCCCCGCACATTAATACTATCCTACACACACTAGGGACAATTTTTAAATTTACCCAGTCAATTAACCTACATACCTGTACGTCTTTGGAGTGTGGGAGGAAACCGAAGATCTCGGAGAAAACCCACGCAGGTCACGGGGAGAACGTACAAACTCCGTACAGACGGCGCCCTTAGTCAGGATCGAACCTGAGTCTCCGGCGCTGCATTCGCTGTAAGGCAGCAACTCTACCTCTGTGCCACTTTTACCCTGACTCTCAGTCTGAAGAAGGTTCTCGCCCCGAAACGCCACCTATTCCTTCTCTCCAGAGATGCTGCCTGTCCCGCTGAGTTACCCCAGCATTTTGTGTCTGTCTTCATAGAACTGCAACAAGGAGTCACTCCAACATTTTCTGCCTATCTTTGAAAAACTGATCTCCTGTTCAATATTACAGCTGCTAAAAATATGGAACATAATTTGCTTGATTCTCTTTTATTACAATTACTTGGTTCGTGAGGTATGTTGGGAATAAAGTGCAACTGGGCATGAATACACAGCAGGAATCCATCCGAGCAATTCAAATGGCATATTAAAGCTGGAAGGTTAGTTTATAGTCATTGCCTGGAAGTTGATTATGATCATAAAATTATATATGAGAACCTGTTATAATTTACACAATATTCCATTTTACTTTTATGTTCTGGATGTTAGTTAATTTTTTTGCAGTGTAGTTCCTGACATTGAAAGTAGGCATGCAGGTGCAGCAGGCAGTGAAGAAAGCGAATGGTATGTTGGCATTCATAGCGAGGGGATTTGAGTATAGGAGCAGGGAGGTTCTGCTGCAGTTGTACAGGGCATTGGTGAGACCACACCTGGAGTATTGCGTACAGTTTTGGTCTCCTAATCTGAGGAAAGACATTCTTGCCATAGAGGGAGTACAGAGAAGGTTCACCAGATTGATTCCTGGGATGGCAGGACTTTCATATGAAGAAAGACTGGATAGACTCGGCTTGTACTCGCTGGAATTTAGAAGATTAAGGGGGGATCTTATAGAAACGTACAAAATTCTTAAGGGGTTGGACAGGCTAGATGCAGGAAGATTGTTCCCGATGTTGGGGAAGTCCAGAACAAGGGGTCACAGTTTAAGGATAAGGGGGAAGTCTTTTAGGACTGAGAGGGGAAAGTTTTTTTTCACACAGAGAGTGGTGAATCTGTGGAATTCTCTGCCACAGAAGGTAGTTGAGACCAGTTCATTGGCTATACTTAAGAGGGAGTTAGATGTGGCCCTTGTGGCTAAAGGGATCAGGGGGTATGGAGAGAAGGCAGGTACGGGATACTGAGTTGGATGATCAGCCATGATCATATTGAATGGCGGTGCAGGCTCGAAGGGCCGAATGGCCTACTCCTGCACCGATTTTCTATGTTTTTCTATGTTTCTATGCTATTATATCCCATGGTTTAGTTGAGGGGAGGAAATCTGCCTTCCTTATCTGGGGATATTTAAGACCCACATCAATCTGTGATAGAACTCAGTTCCATGTTACTTCGGATAGAATGAACAGTAATCTTGCTCATTTTTAGTTTAGATTAGTTTAGAGATACAGCGCGGAAACAGGCCCTTCGGCCCAAAGAGTCCATGCCGACCAGCTATCCCCGCACACTAACATTATCCTACACACACTAGGGACAATTTACACTTATACCAAGCCAATTAACCTGCAAACCTGTACGTCTTTGGAGTGTGAGAGGAAACTGAAGATCCCGGAGAAAATCTACGCAGGTCATGGGGAGAACGTACAAACTCCGTACAGACAGCACCCGTGGTTGGGATTGAACCCGGGCCTCCGGCGCTGTGAGGCAGCAACTCCACCACTGCCGCCCCTGTTCTGTAAATTTATTGGTGGTGTGTAGCGAAGATAGACACAAAATAGACACAAAATGCTGGGGTAACTCAGCGGGTCAGGCAGCATCTCTGGAGAGAAGAAATGGGTGACGTTTCGGGTCGAGGCCCTTCTTCAGACTGAGTGTCAGGGGGGGAGGGGAACGAGAGATATGGAAGTGTGAGGTGTGAAAATGAGAGAACAAAGGGGATGAGCTTCAAGGAAAATGTAGAATGGATTGTTAGCAAGGGGAAGGTGAAAAGGAGGCATACAATGTAAAATTTAATCAGAGGGGAAGTCAGACTGGTCGGAGAACCAGGATGGGGGAGGGATGGTGAGCGAGGGAAAGCAAGGGTTACTTGAAGTTAGAGAAGTCAATGTTCATGCCGTTGGGTTGTAAGCTGACCAAGCGAAATGCCTAATGCATCTGTATTTTTTCCAGCTGCACAAATTTCCTCCTTTATTGCACCCTGTGTTATTTTTAGAGTTGGTAACAGGCCCTCCAGCTCAACTCATCCATGCTGTCCAAGTTGCCTAACCAAGCAAGTTCCAGTTGCCTTCCTTCCAAATCTTTCCAATCATCGGCTCAGTGAAAGATGCTTTTTGGTCTGCCCGATCTTTGTTGACCTCCCAGCGGAGTGAGATGTCCGTGGGGGGGAATGTTGCTGACTGGGCCCGCTGCAGACTGCAGGAGTACGTGCTGAGGGACGCACTGAAGCTTGGTGCTGCCAACGTTGGCCAAGGCTCTGTGGGGGAGGACCACAGTCTAGGGTCCTTCCGCTGCTGCACATTGGGATACAGAGTCCAGTGGAGACACCCCTCAAACAATGAAAGGGGTATCCTCAAGGCTTTTGGGCCGTACAGTGGCGCAGCGGTAGAGTTGCTGCCTTACAGCGCCAGAGAACTAGGTTCGATCCTGACTACAGGTGCTGCCTGATTGGAGTTTGTACGTTCTCGATGTGACTTCTGTTAATTGCCCCTAGTGTGTTGGACGCAAAACTGGGATAAGATAAAACTAGTATGAAAGGGTGATCATTGGTAGGGGTGAACTAGATGGGCCAAAGGGCCTGTTTCCACACTGTATCTGTAAACTAAACTATTGCCCCAGAGGGGAAAATGAATGGCAAGGATACTTTAATTAAGGACAGGTGGAAACACTGCTGAGTGTGACATTATTGAATGTGTAGATAATATGTGAAGAATATTTGTTCAGTTTTTGTCTTATATGTAATTTTTCATCAGATTTTTTTTTGATTGAAATGGAAAAAAAATGCCATAATTGAATCAGTCTCCACCATTTCTTATGGTAGCTCATTAAGGATTGCCAATGGTGATAACTTCAAAACTGGCGAGTATAATTCAAAATAATTCAAATTTGATTTCATTAATTTTGACTTAATTCAAAACAAGTCTGATCTAACTCTCCCTCCTAACCCCATTCTCCTGCCCTCTCCCCATAACCCCTGACACCCGTACTAATCAAGAATGTATCTATCTCCCCCTTAAAAATATCCATTGACTTGGCCTCGTTAGAGGCAGGAAACATGTTCCCAATGTTGGGGGAGTCCAGAACAAGGGGCCACAATTTAAGAATAAGGGGTAGGCCATTTAGAACTGAGATGAGGAAAAACTTTTTCAGTCAGAGAGTTGTGAATCTGTGGAATTCTCTGCCTCAGAAGGCAGCGGAGGCCAATTCTCTGAATGCATTCAAGAGAGAGCTAGATAGAGCTCTTAAGGATAGCGGAGTCAAGGGGTATGGGGAGAAGGCAGGGACTGATTGAGAGTGATCAGCCATGATCACATTGAATGGCGGTGCTGGCTCAAAGGGCCGAATGGCCTCCTCCTGCACCTATTGTCTATTGTCTATTGCCTCCACAGCCTTCTGTGGCAAAGAATTCCACAGATTCACCACACTCTGACTAAACAAATTCCTCCTCATCTCCTTCCTAAAATAACGTCCTTTAATTCTGAGGCTGTGACCTCACGTCCTAGACTCTCCCACTAGTGGAAACATCCTCTCCACATCCACTCTATCCAGGCCGCTCACTATTCTGTACGTTTCAATTAGGTCCCCCCTCATTCTTCTAAACTCCAGCGAGTACAGGCCCAGTGCCCAGGCCCAGTGCTGACAAATGTTCATCATAGGTTAACCCACTCATTCACTGTGATGACCTTTCATCTGCCCCTAATTTCTTCGTTTTAGGTGTTCCTACCATTGCATTTCCAAAAATAAATGCCAGCGGGTCCAGAGTAATAATTCACAATAAAGAAAATAAATGTATAACATTCAATTATTATAAATCAGTGACCCTCACAATCAATTAACGTTAATAGACATACGATTCCAAGGTCCATTAATCAGGCACAAGTCCAAATTTTCAATCATTGCTATGGCACATCCAGCATTAAAAAAAACACTGAGGAAAAATCTGGAGTCATGTACCACAGTGGCCTTCAGTGCAAGAAAGAACTGCAGATGCTGGTTTACGCTGAAGGTACGCACAAAATGCTGGAATAACAGCGGGTCAGGCAGCATCTATGAAGAAGAGGAATAGGAGATGTTTTGGGTCGGAACACTTCTTCAGGCTGAAAGATAGAAGTTGGAGCGGATGGAATAACTTGAAGCGAAAACCTCCACCACTAATGTACTGAATCAAGACAAAAGATAGACGCGTAATACACAGAGTCTGAAGAAGGATGAGAGGGGATCTTATCGAAACGTATAAGATTATTAAGGGGTTGGACACGTTAGAGGCAGGAAACATGTTCCCAATGTTGGGGGAGTCCAGAACCAGGGGCCACAGTTTAAGAATAAGGGGTAGGCCATTTAGAACGGAGATGAGGAAAAACTTTTTCAGTCAGAGAGTTGTGAATCTGTGGAATTCTCTGCCTCAGAAGGCAGTGGAGGCCAATTCTCTGAATGCATTCAAGAGAGAGCTAGATAGAGCTCTTAAGGATAGCGGAGTCAGGGGGTATGGGGAGAAGGCAGGAACGGGGTACTGATTGAGAATGATCAGCCATGATCACATTGAATGGCGGTGCTGGCTCGAAGGGCCGAATGGCCTCCTCCTGCACCTATTGTCTATTGTCTATTGTCGCCCATTCCTTCTCTTCCGAGATGCTGCCTGTCCCGCTGAGTTACTCCAGCATTTTGTGTCTATCTTTGGTTTAAACCAGCATCTGCAGTTCCTTCCTACACATACTGAATAAAGACCATGTGTGTGTCAACAGCTCCACTCTCCATCTGGCTCAGAAGGTCAGAGGGTCATAAGTGATTGGAGCAGAATTAGGCCATTCGGCCCATCAAGTCTACTCCTCGCAGCGGTAGAGTTGCTGCTTTACAGCGAATGCAGCGCCGGAGACTCAGGTTCGATCCTGACTACGGGTGCTGCACTGTAAGGAGTTTGTACGTTCTCCCCGTGACCTGCGTGAGTTTTCACCGAGATCTTCGGTTTCCTCCCACACTCCAAAGACGTACAGGTATGTAGGTTAATTGGCTGGGTAAATGTAAAAATTGTCCCTAGTGGGTGTAGGATGGTGTTAATGTACGGGGATCGCTGGGCGGCACGGACTTGGAGGGCCGAAAAGGCCTGTTTCCGGCTGTATATATATGATATGATATGATATACCCCATTCTCCTGCCTTCTCCCCATAACCCCTGACACCTTCAAAGTCACAACATGCATAAGGACCTGGCTATGCTACATAATCCTAATCAGGTTAGACTATGTGTTTTGGGTTAGGTATACAAATAGTTCTGCTCTAGTGTGCGTTTCTATAAGAAGAATTACATATAACATGGATGATGAATTAAAAAACACTTTGTATTATGGAGCCTGACGAAGGGTCCCGACCTGAAACGTCACCCATTCCTTTTCTCCAGAGATGCTGCCTGACCCATTGAGTTACTCCAACTTTTTGTGTCTCTCTTCGGTTTAAACCAGAATCTGCAGTTCCTTCTTATGAAGGCAGAATTGATTATAAAATGCTTTCTATCGGGAACCCATTAAAAGTAGCTTTGAAAATCCTTGTGCAGAGTAAAGCTGCGGGATTTAAACAATAAAGGGGAAAATATACCCTGTTTGCAACTAGTCTGAAGAAGGGTCTCGACCCGAAACGTCACCCATTCCTTCTCTCCAGAGATGCTGCCTGTCCCGCTGAGTTACTCCAGCTTTTTGAGTCTGTCTGTTTTCATGTAACTTCCTCACAGCTTTGCTGTACAAATGCTATTTCCCTTGAAGGGTAATGTAATATATTCCTGCTCTTATTTCCAAACTTTAGTTGAGATATCTGCTTGGGTATTAAATTAAACCTGGACCCAGGCCAACTCGACCTTTGGAACTTTGCAGGAAAGATTAGCATAGACTTGCAGGCAATTTGCTCTTTATTAAGTGCCACCATTGTGCAGCAATTCAGGCTGCTGTCTCTCACTCCCATTCTCCTGCCTTCTCCCCCTAACCTATGACACCCTTCCTAATCAAGTACCTGTCAACCTCCCTTCACGCTGACAAATGGTACAGAAGTGTGAAAACGCACACCTCCAGATTCAGGAACAGTCTCTTCCCGGCTGTTATCAGGCAACTAAATCATTCTGCCACAGCCAGAGAGCAGTGCTGAACTACTATCTACCTCATTGGAGACCCTCGGACTCTCCCTGATCGGACTTTGCTGGCTTTACCTTGCACTAAACATCATTCCCTTACAATACACTGTAAATGGCTCCATTATAATCATGTATTGTCTTTCCGCTGACTGGTTAACATGCAGCAAAAGCTGTTCACTGCACCTCGGTACACATGACAATAAACTAAACTGTAACTGTAATTGTAACTAACCCAACAATCTCCAGTACTAGGGACAATTTACACAGGCCATTTAACCTACAAACCCATAGTTCAGACTGAGATACAGTGCGGCAACAGGCCCTTTGGCCCATCAGGACCGCGCCAACCTGCAATCCCCACATATCAACACTATCCTACACCCACTAGGGACATTTTTTGCATTTACCTAGGCAATTAACCTACATACCTGCACGTCTTTGGAGTGTGGGAGGTAACCAGAGCAACTGGAGAAAACCCACACGGTCACGGGAAGAACGTACAAACTCCATACAGACAGCACCCGTAGTCAGGATTGAACCCGGGTCTCTGGCTCGGTGAGCCAGCAGCTCTACCGCTGTGGCAAGGTGCTGCCTTCAGTATTTGGAAGCCAAACTGATGTTATTGACTGAATGTAAGTTCCTCGTGACTGTGGATTATTAGTTGAGCTCCAGATTTAGGTTCATCCACCTACTTGCCCAGCACTCAGTGTAATCCAAGGGCAGTTTACGTGTGGTATGAATATTGATTCCTCTAACTTCAGATAGCCCCTCTCTCCCCATCACTCCCCCACCCAAGTCGCACCAGCTTCTCGTTCTCACTCAACAAACAGCTAACAATGGCCTGTTTCCTTTATATACTCGCTGGAATTTAGAAGACTGAGGGGGGATCTTATAGAAACATATAAAATTCTTAAGGGGTTGGAGAGGCTAGATGCGGGAAGATTGTTCCCGATGTTGGGGGAGTCCAGAACCAGGGGTCACAGCTTAAGGATAAGGGCCGAGATGAGAAAACATTTCTTCACACAGAGAGTGGTGAGTCTGTGGAATTCTCTGCCACAGAAGGTAGTTGAGGCCAGTTCATTGGCTATATTTAAGAGGGAGTTAGATGTGGCCCTTGTGGCTAAAGGGATCAGGGGGTATGGAGAGAAGGCAGGTACAAGCTACTGAGCTGAATGATCAGCCATGATCATATTGAATGGCGGTGCAGGCTCGAAGGGCCGAATGGCCTACTCCTGCACCTATTTTCTATGTTTCTATGTTTCTATCATTGTTATTTTTTTGCATATCTTTCATTCATTGTTCTTTATCTCTCTACATCACCGTCTGTACCTCTCGTTTCCCTTACGGGTCCGAAGAAGGGTCTCGACCCGAAACCTCACCCATTCCTTCTCTCCAGAGATGCTGCCTGTCCCCGCTGAGTTACTCCAGCATTTTGTGTCTCTAATCCAAGGGAACTCTGCATTTGCATCGCGTGAAAAAGTGAGTAGAGTTTATTGCCATCTAGTGGCCCAAAGCAAAGTGACGTGTATAACCTCGACATAACAAGGGACAAGTCCAGGAATCAACTCAAGTCGAGTTTATTGTCATTGGCACAAGTACCACAAGATATGCTGTAGATACAACCAACAATCTTGCTTCATATCACCAGCTAGATGTGCTGGTTTACACTGAAGATAGACACAAAATGCCTGGCCCGAGTAACTCAGTGGGACAGGCAGCATCTCTGGAGGGAAGGAATGGGCGACGTTTCGGGTCGAGACCCTTCTTTAAACATCACCCATTCCTTCTCTCCAGAGATGCTGCCTGTCCCGCTGAGTTACTCCAGCATTTTGTGTCTGTCTGTACTGTTCTATGTTCTTTCTGGGCAAGATAGTTCATCAGATCTTTAGTTGAACATAGACTAAAACCCAGCAGTTGCAGAATGTTAAATAGAAGGAACATCAGGGTGGCACAACAGCGCAGCGGGTAGAGCAGCCGCCTCACAGCGCCAAAGACCCAGGTTCGATCCTGACCTCGGGCACTGTCTGTGTGGAGTTTGTACGTTCTCCCTGTGACGCGTGGGGGTCCTCCAGTTCGAGACCCTTCTCCGGTGTTGTGAGGTAGCAACTCTTAGGGCTAACGGAATCAAGGGATATCATGGGGAGAAAGCAGGAACGGGGTACAGATTTTGGATGATCAGCCATGATCATATTGAATGGCGGTGCTGGCCCGAAGGGCTGAATGGCCTCCTCCTGCACCTTATTTTCCATGTTAGTGTAAGAAAATAACTGCAGATGCTGGTACAAATCGAAGGTACTTATTCACAAAATGCTGGAGTAACTCAGCAGGTCAGGCAGCATCTCAGGAGAGAAGGAATGGGTGACGTTTCGGGTCGAGACCCTTCTTCAGTCTGAAACGTCGCCCATTCCTTCTCTCCTGAGATGCTGCCTGACCTGCTGAGTTACTCCAGGATTTTATGAATAATTATTTTCTATGTTTCTATGTTTCTAACTCTGCCGCTGTGCCACCGTTCCACCCCTATCCCCTCTCATGTTGCATTAGGGATGGGAGTAGTGAAGACATTTAATTATACAATGCATGAGTGCAACAAACTCGAATGAACCACCTATATTTCATTTAGCCTGAATCACCAATGTCGTAAGTAGCACATTACCCTTTTGTGGTAATGTATCTTTCTGCATCGATGTTGTGCAGTTGTGACTGACTACAAGGCTATAATGTAATCAGTGTCTTCAAATGACATCTTCCAGCAGACATATTAAAAACTCAATTATGCTATGCACCTTTTTTCTTTCTGCGCGCATGAAAAGTGTCACATTGCATCTTGAAAGTAAAATTTTAAAATGGTGTGAACATGGAACAGCACAGCACAGGAACAGGCCCTTCGGCCCATATTGTCTGTGCCGAACACGATGCCAATAGACAATAGACAATAGACAATAGACAATAGGTGCAGGAGGAGGCCATTCAGCCCTTCGAGCCAGCACCGCCATTCAATGCGATCATGGCCGATCACTCTCAATCAGTACCCCGTTCCTGCCTTCTCCCCATGCCCCCTCACTCCGCTATCCTTAAGAGCTCTATCCAGCTCTCTCTTGAAATGCCAAGTTAAATTAATCGCCGAAGATAGACACAAAATGCTGGAGTAACTCAGCGGGACAGGCAGCATCTCTGGAGAGAATGGGTGACGTTTTGGGTCGAGACCTTTGTTCACACTGCCTGCATGTGATCCATATCCCTCATTTCAATGCACATCCAAGTGCCTATCTAAAAGCCTGCAACATGAACAGGAC
>NC_135990.1:2972770-2985270 GCF_053455715.1 Rhinoraja longicauda
ACATTCTGCATCAAAAAAAAACCACTGGAAAGGAACAACAGGCAATTTGTGAATGTTATAAACACAAATTAAACATTACAGTAGATAAATAAAAGAGAGTTAGTCTTCTGGCAAAACTCCTGGGTCTTGATGTTTAAAATGCAGATTAAATTAGTGGATTAAATTGTTATCTGCTTCCATATTCTGCTATAAATAATTCCATCATGTATTTTGCAATAAAGTATTTCATCTACTTCGCCGAATGAACTGTTCAAAAGAATCTCAGAGTCCTCTCGACTGCTCTAATTCATATCTATCTTTCATCACTAATAAATGGACTTTCTCGTGTTCGTACTTGGCTGTTTAAAGCAGCTAGCGGACTGTGCAAATGGACTGTCGCGATTAACATCACCTCAAAATCACTGACACAGTTTAGTTTAGTTTAGTGATACAGCGCGGAAACAGGCCCTTCGGCCCACCCAGTCCGTACCGACCAGCGATCCCCGCACACTAACACTGTCCTACACACACTAGGGGCAATTAACAATTTTACCGAAGCTAATTGACCCACAAACCTGAACGTCTTTGGAGTGTGGGAGGAAACCGGAGCACCCGGAGAAAACCCACGCAGGTCACGGGGAGAACGTGCAAACTCCGTACAGACAGCACCCGTGGTTAGGTTTGAACCCGGGTCTCTGGCGCTGTGAGGCAGCAGCTCTACCCGCTGCTCCTCTGTGTGTGTGTGTGTGTGTGTGTGTGTGAGTGGATGGTTAGGTGTTTGGTGCAATGAAATCACACCCAGCCTCAGGCTTAAACACACACTCGTGCACACACACACACACACACACTCACGCACACAGTCCACAAAAGCAAAGTAATAAAATGCTTTTAGCTTTCATTTGAAAACAGATTTCAATTTGGCAGCTCACAAGGCTTCCTGAGCAAGAGAAATCTTTATAAGAAGATGTCGCCTACCGGACAAAGACAACAGATTCTAATCTCTCCCGATTGCTGAGTATATAAAATAAATTAACTTATTCACAAAATGCTGGAGTAACTCAGCAGGTCAGGCAGCATCTCGGGAGAGAAGGAATGGGTGACGTTTCGGGTCGAGACCCTTTAAATTAACTTAATCTCCTTGAATGATAAGCACAAGAGTTAAGAGTGTTTTATTGTCATGTGTCCCAGAAAGAACAATAACATTCTTACTTGCAGCAGCTCACACACATGCACACACACACACGCATTCTCTCACACATATACACACACACTCTCTCACACACTCACACACACATACACACACACTCACATGCAGACACATGCACACACACACACACGCATTCTCATACCACCTCACACGCACTCACACACAGACACATGCACACACACACACACACAGATACATGCACACACACATACACACACACAAACACACACACATGCACACACACACACGCATTCTCATACACATACACACTCACACACACACACACACACAGACACATGCACACACACACCCGCATTCTCTCGCACAAACACACTCACACACAGACACATGTACACACACACACACACACACACACACACACACACACACAGTTGAAGTGTCAGTGAATAGTTGCCAGATAATGATCTTTACTCCCTCCATTATTTCTCATCCTGCCCCACGTTACGGAGTTTTCTCAGCTTAAATAGCAAACCCATCAGTGAGAGAAATGGATGATGTGTGTTTACGATAAGCTCCCATCACAATGGCCTCTCTGCTGTTTGTATGTGGGGCATGCTTACAAATCTAAATCCGTATAGTGGAAAGAAATGATTGAAAAAAATCATCACTGACTAACTTACAAAAGAATTATTTTCTCTCCTATCATCACTATCCTGTCTTCATAACACACATTTCACTTGAGGAGAATGGGCTGGTTATGGAAGACCCTAAATAATGTCTCTTTGTAATGATAATTCCCTGAGATGGGAATTATACCCATCTCAGCAGGGGAACACTATGATTAAATTAAGAGCCTTCCACATTACTGAATGCTATTATCCAGGTATTTCGCTCATCTCTCCATCAACAGACAATCGTCTCTGGTGCTTTGCACCAGTCCACAAAAGCAAAGTAATAAAATGCTTTTAGCTTTCATTTGAAAACAGATTTCAATTTGGCAGCTCACAAGGCTTCCTGAGCAAGAGAAATCTTTATAAGAAGATTTTGCCTACCGGGCAAAGACAACAGATTCTAATCTCTCCCGATCGCTGAGTATATAAAATAAATTAACTTAATCTCCTTGAGTGACAAGCACAAGAGTTAAGAGTGTTTTATTGTCATGTGTCCCAGAAAGAACAATAACATTCTTACTTGCAGCAGCACAACAGAATATGTAAACATAATGCACTGTAAACAATGTAATAAACGAGAGAGAGAAAAAAGTTCAGTGTGTGTATGTATACAAATACGCATACTCACATATACATACATTCGTACATATATATACATATAGACACAAAATCTGGAGTAACTCAGCGGGTCAGACAGCATTTCTGGAGAAAAGGAATGGGTGACATTTCAGGTCAAGACCCTTCTTCAGACCCGACCCGAAACGTCACCCATTCCTTCTCTCCAGAGATGCTGTCTGGCCCGCTGAGTTACTACAACTTTTTGTGCCTATCTTCGGTTTAAACCAGCATCTGCAGTTCCTTCCCACAAATGCACACACACACACACACATACACACACACATATGTGTGTGTGTGCATGTGTGTGTTTGTGTATATAAATATGTATATGTACATGTACGTGTATATGTGTGTATATATATATATGTGTGTGTCTGTGGGTATGTGTGTGTGTGTGCGTGTGTATGTGTGTCCGTGTGTCTGTGCGTGTGTGTCTGTGTGTGTGTGTGTGTGTGTCTGTGTATTTGTGTGTGTGTGTGTGTGTGTGTCTATGTGTGTGTGTGTCTATGTGTGTGTCTCTGTGTGTGTGTGTGTGTGTGTGTGTGTGTGTGTGTGTGTGTGTGTGTGTGTGTGTGTGTGTGTGTGTGGGTGTGTGTGTGTGTGTGTGTGTGAGTGTGTGTGTGTGTGTGTGTGTGTGGGTGTGTGTGTGTGTGTGTGTGTCTATGTGTGTGTGTGTCTATGTGTGTGTCTCTCTGTGTGTGTCTGTGTGTGTGTGTGTCTGTGTGTGTGTGTGTGTGTGTGTGTGTGTGTGGGTGTGTGTGTGTGTGTGTGTCTGTGTGGGTGTGTGTGTCTGTGTGTCTGTGTGTGTGTGTGTGTGTGTCTGTGTATTTGTGTGTGCGTGTCTATGTGTGTGTGTGTCTATGTGTGTCTCTCTGTGTGTGTCTGTGTGTGTGTGTGTGTGTGTGTGTGTGTGTGTGTGTGTGTGTGTGTGTGTGTGTGTGTGTGTGTGTGTGTGTGTGTGTGTGTGTGTGTGTGTGTGTGTGTGTGTGTGTGTGTGTGTGTGTGTGTGAGTGTGTGTGAGTGTGTGTGTGTGTGGGTGTGTGTGGGTGTGTGTGTGTGTGTGTGTGTGTGTGTGTGAGTGTGTGTGAGTGTGGGTGCGTGTAGTAGTTCCCTCATTAGAAAATGGCTCCCAATGTTTCAATTGAGAGCCTGACCAGTCTATCTTGTGTATATTTTGTAGTTAAAATGGAAGGCATGACAGAGCCAGACTAATACATTGTGATTGAAAGAAGTTAATGGCCTTTCAAAATATCCGATTATCTATTGAGCTGTAAATATGTCATTTTGCATTTCTGCAGCCTGCCTATTCTAGGCATCACTCTTCTTTCTCAGTACAGGATGAGTTTTGATAAGATTTCGGAAGCATAAAATGACATTAAACATTCTGTGAGGCCAGGCACCAGAGTTAATTGATTGCGTTAATTGGCTTTCAAATCTTTAAACTTATAATGAAAACCCTTAGAATATTGGGGTGATTTGTTAAGTCACTAAACACTCAGTGTGCTTCGACAAGATGTGCATTACTGAACATATTGCCTAGTTTGGCAACTACAATGCCCAAGAGTGAAGGAAAGTAAAAAGACAGGTAGTCACTGTTTGGCCCATCACAGGTTCAGTCCTCCGCACCATCGAAGAAACATGGAGACATAGAAAGATATGAAGGGTGTTTTATCAAACAGATGGTGATTCAGATCTGGATCAAACAGCGAGAGGAGGTGCAAGTAGTATAAGAAAATAACTGCAGATGCTGGTACAAATCGATTTATTCACAAAATGCTGGAGTAACTCAGCAGGTCAGGCAGCATCTCAGGAGAGAAGGAATGGGTGACGTTTCGGGTCGAGACCCTTCTTCAGACTGATGTCAGGGGGGCGGGACAAAGGAAGGATATAGGTGGAGACAGGAAGATAGAGGGAGATCTGGGAAGGAGGAGGGGAAGGGAGGGACAGAGGAACTATCTAAAGTTGGAGAAGTCGATGTTCATACCGCCGGGCTGCAAACTGCCCAGGCGAAATATGAGGTGCTGTTCCTCCAATTTCCGGTGGGCCTCACTATGGCACTGGAGGAGGCCCATGACAGAAAGGTCAGACTGGGAATGGGAGGGGGAGTTGAATTGCTCGGCCACCGGGAGATCAGTTTTGTTAATGCGGACCGAGCGCAGGTGTTCAGCGAAGCGATCGGCGAGCCTGCGCTTGGTTTCGCCGATGTAAATAAGTTGGCATCTAGAGCAGCGGATGCAATAGATGAGGTTGGAGGAGGTGCAGGTGAACCTTTGTCTCACCTGGAAAGACTGTTTGGGTCCTTGGATGGAGTTGAGGGGGGAGGTAAAGGGACAGGTGTAGGTGACGGAAATGTTGGTGGATGATATGTTGGATCCGCTGGCTGGTGGGGTGGAAGGTGAGAACGAGGCGGATTCTGTCCTTGTTGCGAGTGGGGGGAGGGGGAGCAAGAGCGGAGCTGCGGGATGTAGAAGAGACCCTAGTGAGAGCCTCATCTATAATGGAGGAGGGGAAGCCCCGTTTTCTGAAGAACGAGGACATCTCAGAAGCCCTAGTGTGAAACACCTCATCCCGGGCGTAGATAAACCCACTGACTCGCACAGCTATTTGGACTACACTTCTTCCCACCCGGTCCCCTGCAAAAAGTCTATCCCCTACTCCCAATTCCTCCGTCTACGCCGCACCTGCGCCCGGGATGAGGTGTTTCACACCAGGGCTTCCGAGATGTCCTCGTTCTTCAGAAAACGGGGCTTCCCCTCCTCCATTATAGATGAGGCTCGCCGATCGCTTCGCTGAACACCTGCGCTCGGTCCGCATTGACCAAACTGATCTCCCGGTGGCCGAGCACTTTAACTCCCCCTCCCATTCCCAGTCTGACCTTTCTGTCATGGGCCTCCTCCAGTGCCATAGTGAGGCCCACCGGAAATTGGAGGAACAGCACCTCATATTTCGCCTGGGCAGTTTGCAGCCCGGTGGTATGAACGTCGACTTCCCCAACTTTAGATAGTTCCTCTGTCCCTCCCTTCCCCTCCTCCTTCCCAGATCTCCCTCTATCTTCCTGTCTCCACCTATATCCTTCCTTTGTCCCGCCCCCCTGACATCAGTCTGAAGAAGGGTCTCGACCCGAAACGTCACCCATTCCTTCTCTCCCGAGATGCTGCCTGACCTGCTGAGTTACTCCAGCATTTTGTGAATAAAATGCTAGAGGAGGTGGTGGGATCATAGAAGGCGCTGCCTCAAAAAGGCGACAAATTGGGCGGCACGGTGGCACAGCGGTAGAATTAGACAAGAGACAATAGACAATAGGAGCAGGAGTAGGCCATTCGGCCCTTCGAGCCAGCACCGCCATTCAATGTGATCATGGCTGATCATTCACAATCAGTACCCCGTTCCTGCCTTCACTCCATACCCCCTGACTCCGCTATCCTTAAGAGCTCTATCTAGCTCTCTCTTGAGTTGCTGCCTAACAGTGAATGCATCGCCAGAGACCCATGTTCGATCCCGACTACGGGCGCCGTCTGTACAGAGTTTGTACGTTCTCCCCGTGATCTGCGTGGGTTTTCTCTGAGATCTTCGGTTTCCTCCCACACTCCAAAGACGTACAGGTATGCAGGTTAATTGGCTAGGCAAATGTAGAAATTGTCCCTAGTGGGTGTAGGATAGTGTTAATGTGCGGGGATCGCTGGTCGGCGGGGATCGCTGGTCGGCGCGGACCCGGTGGGCCGAAAGAGCCTGTTTCCGCGCTGAATCTTTATACTAAACTAAACTAATATCATCAAAGACCCACACATTCTGGCCATGCTCTCATTTCACTGCGACCACACTCCCAAAATCACGAGCAGCGGATTTAAGAATAGCTTTTTTCCAAGGGCCATTAGGTTCTTGAAAACAACACACTACTATCCTCACTATGAACTTCTATGTGCAGGAAGGAACTGCAGATGCTGGTTTACACCGAAGGTAGACACAAAAAGCTGGAGTAACTCAGCGGGACAGGCAGCATCTCTGGAGAGAAGGAATGGGTGACGTTTCGAGTCGAGATCCTTCTTCAGAGTCAACTTCAATGGACTGTCTTTGTTACACTTAGGGGTTTTGTTTTGCATGAGTATTGCAGCTATTAGTTAAATTATTGTTTTTCAATTATATAATCTATACTAATTATGAATAATAATACTTATATTATCTAGGTATTTAGTTTTAGTTTTTTTTTAGGTTTTATTTTTAGAGATACAGCACAGAAACAGGCCCTTCGGCCCACTGAGTCCACACCGACCAGCGATCCCCGTACACTAACACTATCCCACACACACTAGGGGCAATTTGCAATTACACTAATAATTTTCATGACAATTTCACATTTATAACCCAGCCAATTAACTTCCAAACCTGTGCGTCTTTAGAGTGGGGGAGGAAACCGAAAATCTTGGAGAAAACCCATTCGCGTCACGGGGAGAACGTACAAACTCCGTACAGACGGCACCCTTAGTCGGGATCGAACCCGGGTCCCTGGCACTGTGAGGCAGCAAATCTACTGCTGCGCCACCGTGCCACTCAACCTCATTAAATAAGTTCCTCCATATCTGGCTTCTCAAGGGTTTTGTGCAATTCACCAAGTACACAATTGAATTTTCAATGTACTTATATTGTGTGATCTTCACTGAATACATCATTGCTAATTCTGGAGCGTAGCATTAATCCTCAGCTAACAAATTGATCAAGGTTTTTATCTGCATTGTTGCACTGATCATCCTATTATATCCTACATCCACCTATATCCCTCCTTTGTCCCGCCCCCCTGACATCAGTCTGAAGAAGGGTCTCGACCCGAAACGTCGCCCATTCCTTCTCTCCTGAGATGCTGCCTGACCTGCTGAGTTACTCCAGCATTTTGTGAATAAATACCTTCCATTTGTACCAGCATCTGCAGTTATTTTCTTACATTCTATTATAGGATATATGAGCTGTAAGTGAAGATAGACACAAATAGCTGGAGTAACTCAACGGGTCAGGCAGTATCTCTGGAGAGAAGGAATGGGCGACGTTTCGGGTCGAGACCCTTCTTCAGCCTCTGACTGTGAGTTGTGGGATGTTCTTTTAACCATTCCAAGGGGTAACACCATGTTATATTATTGTGCCAGATAACTGCTTTGTCTTAGTTTTCCGTTTTGATTTACAATACTTGCACCAACACCAAAGAAATCCACAGAGATGCCTTGAATTTCATTTTTCGATGCAGAGGATCATAAAACGACGAGAGGCATAGATAGGATGGATAGAATCTGTTATCCAGCTGCCGCGGCTATCTAAAACTAGAGGGAAAGGTTTAAGGTGAAGGTAGACACAAAAAGCTGGAGTAACTCAGCAGGCCAGGCAGCATCTCTTGAGAGAAGGAATGGGTGACGTTTCAGGTCGAGACCCTTCCCACACAGGTTTAAGATGACAGAGGGACATTTAAAGAAGACTAGACCAAGTGGACCCGTTGGGTCCAAACCTCATTGGTGCAGCACCCTCTCCTCCCCCCCTCCCCCTCCCCTCTCCCCCCTCCCCCTCCCTCCTCCTCCCCCCCTCCCCCTCCCCTCTCCCCCCTCCCCCTCCCTCCTCCTCCCCCCCCCCTCCACCCCCCCTTTCCCCATCCCCCCTTCCCCTCCCCCCACTCCATCCCCCTCAACCCCCCTTATCCTCCCACCTCCCCCTCCCCCTCCCTCCTGCCCCTCCCCCTCCCTCCTGCCCCTCCCCCTCCCTCCTGCCCCTCCCCCTCCCTCCTGCCCCTCCCCCTCCCTCCTGCCCCTCCCCCTCCCTCCTGCCCCTCCCCCTCCCTCCTGCCCCTCCCCCTCCCTCCTGCCCCTCCCCCTCCCTCCTGCCCCTCCCCCTCCCTCCTGCCCCTCCCTCCTGCCCCTCCCTCCTGCCCCTCCCTCCTGCCCCTCCCTCCCTAGGAGATAGATTTAAACTTTAAAATGTGAATAACTTTAAAAACATAACACCGATTTCAATAAAACTACTTGCATTATCACTAAAGTGACAATGGTGAGTAAGGTGGGCCTAAAATTGTCACGCTATCATGCACCGTTTCGGCTGAAGTTCAGTCACAAACAAGATAACAAACGAGAGTTTTAGTATATAGGTATGTAGGTTAATTGGCTGGGTAAATGTAAAAATTGTCCCTAGTGGGTGTAGGATAGTGTTAATGTACGGGGATCGCTGGGCGGCACGGACTTGGTGGGCTGAAAAGGCCTGTTTCCGGCTGTATATATATGATATGATATGATATGATATAGATATGAAGGGTGTTTTTCAAACAGATGGTGATTGATCTGGATGGAACTGCTAGAGGAGGTGGTGAAACCAGACATAATTGCAAGGCATCAAAGGTATTTGGACGGGTACTTAGATGGGAAAAGGTGTTGTGATACAGACATAATGCAGGCAAATAGGATTAGTGTAGATGAACATCACAATCAGCATGAATGAGGTGTTCGGTGAGGGGCCTGTTTCTCTACCAAAAGATTCTGTGATTCTTCGAGCTCCCATTACGAAGTCTGCTTTCTTTTTTAGTTTAGATTACTTTAGAGATACAGTGTGGAAACAGGCCCTTCGGCCCATCAGGTCCGCGCTGACCAACGATCACCCATACACTAGTTCTACTCCACACACTGGGGACAATTTTACAGAAGCCAATTGACCTACAACCCTGCTCATCGTTGGAGTGGGGGAGGAAGTAAGAGCAGCCAGGTCACAGGGAGAACGTGCAAACTCCATATTAACAGCACCCGAGGCCAGGATCGAACCCGGGTCTCTGGCGCTGTGAGGCATCAACTCTACCGCTGCGCCACCGTGCCGTCCTTTGGCTAATGGGATGTGCAGCAAGGCTCATAGTCAATGGTGGACTGCATGGCTAACAATGCTGGCATACTCAGCAAACCTTCTACTTACCAACAGAGGGAAAAGTTCGTAAGTTCGTACGTTAAAACGTCACCATTTCCTTCCCTCCAGAGTTGCTGCCTGTCCTGCTGAGTTACTCCAGCATTTTGTGCCTATCTGTGGAATCGCTCAATCTTGCCCACATCAAAAAGCATTGTCACAAAACGCAGCCAACAATAGCCCAGTACATCTCTCTCCGTCATTCTGGGGAATAATTCGTCTTTAGGCTCAAGCATTTTTCTTGCGTTGGTCCCAAGGATATAATTACCCCAGCAGAATCTACCCTAGATGTACTTTGTATTTTTCTCCAAGGCATTGATCAACTTCATAAAAAAATATTGATCGGCAAACCTGCATCCAGCAGAAGCCAATGTAACAAAGACAGACATCTATCTTTTATGACCTCATCAACACAGAAGACCTTGGAGGTGGCTGTAACCGATAAGAAAACATGGAGAGGGTGTATTTCAAAGCCTGCAGAGACCCAGGGCAGTTTGAACTTGCAGAGCTGCCCATTAGTCTCTAAGAATTAAACATTAATCACCGAGCCAGTTGAATGACCTACCCCTGACATAAGACAGGGCCATTACAAATGTGTTTCCTTTTAAATATCTTTGCACTCTCTCATTTGCTGGTCTGATTTTCCTATGGTTTTGATTTCTCTGCAGTTTACAGAAATATAGAAACATAGAAAATAGGTGCAGGAGGAGGCCATTTGGCCCTTCGAGCCAGCACCGCCATTCATTGTGATCATGACTGATTATCCAGAATCAGTACCTCATTCCTGCTTTCTCCCCATATCCCTTGATTCCATTAGCCCTAAGAGCTAAATCTAACTCTCAGAGCTAAATCTGTGCGGAGTTTGTACGTTCTCCCCGTGACCTGTGTGGGTTTTCTCCGAGATCTTCGGTTTCCTCCCACACTCCAAAGACGTACAGGTATGTAGGTTAATTGGCTGGGCAAATGTAAAAATTGTCCCTAGTGGGTGTAGGATAGTGTTAGTGTGCGGGGATCGCTGGGCGGCACGGACTCGGTGGGCCGAAGGGCCTGTTTCTGCGCTGTATCTCTAAATCTAAATCTAAAAAATCTAACTCTCTCTTTGAAACATCCATCGAATTGGCCTCCACTGCCTTCTGTGGCAGAGAATTCCACAGATTCACAACTGTAAAAGTTTTTCTTCATCTCAGTCCTAAATGGCCTACTCTTTGTTCTTAATATACTTAGATCTTCAAGGAACACATTTTGCTGCTTGCCTCTCAGTAATTTCCCCAGATTTTTAAAGAGTACACGCACATCATGACCTAGATTTTGTTCCCCTTAATAAATTATTAACCTGATATTTCTCAGCAATAATCAGGCCAAAAATATATTTCTGGAATCCATTTTACTTTCAACTCTCTCACAACAAGCTCATTTCATATAGCATCTTTAACCTTTCTGCCCTGGGCCTCCTCCATTGTCAGAGTGAGGCCAAATGCAAATTGGAGGAACAGCACCTCATATTTCGCTTGGGCAGCTTACAACCCAGCAGTATGAATATTGATTTCATATCATATATATACAGCCGGAAACAGGCCTTTTCGGCCCTCCAAGTCCGCGCCGCCCAGCGATCCCCGCACACCAACACTATCCTACACCCACTAGGGACAATTTTTACATTTACCCAGCCAATTAACCTACATACCTGTACGTCTTTGGAGTGTGGGAGGAAACCGAAGATCTCGGAGAAAACCCACGCAGGTCACGGGGAGAACGTACAAACTCCTTACAGTGCAGCACCCGTAGTCAGGATCGAACCTGAGTCTCCGGCGCTGCATTCGCTGTAAAGCAGCAACTCTACCGCTGCGCTACCGTGCCGCCCATTTCTCCAACTTCAAGTGATCCTTGCTTTCCCTCTCTCTCCATCCCTCCCCAACCCAAGTTGTTGTACTAGTTCCACTGTCGTTCTGGTGAATTTCATTGTTGTATAACTTGTTCTCACCTAGTCCACAGCGAACAATGGACCATTTTGTTGATAGACAATAGACAATAGACAATAGGTGCAGGAGGAGGCCATTCGGCCCTTCGAGCCAGCACCGCCATTCAATGTGATCATGGCTGATCATTCTCAATCAGTACCTCATTCCTGCCTTCTCCCCACACCCCCTGACTCCGCTATCCTTAAGAGCTCTATCCAGCTCTCTCTTGAATGCATTCAGAGAATTGGCCTCCACTGCCTTCTGAGGCAGAGAATTCCACAGATTCACAACTCTCTGACTGAAAAAGTTTTTCCTCATCTCAGTTCTAAATGGCCTGCCCCTTATTCTTAAACTGTGGCCCCTGGTTCTGGACTCCCCCAACATTGGGAACATGTTTCCTGCCTCGAACGTGTCCAACCCCTTAATAATCTTATACGTTTCGATAAGATCATTGTTACTTCTTCACATATCTCATTCATTTGTTCTACTTTTCTTGAAATCACCGTTTCTATCTCTCGTTTCCCTTTCCCCTGACTCTCAGTCTGAAGAAGGGTCTCGGCCCTGGACATTACCTATTCCTTCTCTCCAGAGAAGCTGCCTGGCCCGCTGAGTTACTCCAGCTTTTTGTGTCTGTCTTGAAGACTAGTGTCATCCCCGAGTGGGAGATGTTTCCACTAGTGGGAGAGTCTAGGACCAGAGGTCACAGCCTCTGAATTAAAGGACATTCCTTTAGGAAGGAGATGGAGGAATTTCTTTAGTCAGGAGGTGGTGAATCTGTGGAATTCTTTGCCACACAAGTCAATGAATATCTTTAAGGCAGAGATAGACAGATTCTTGATTAATACGGGTGTCAGGGGTTATAGAAACATAGAAACATAGAAAATAGGTGCAGGAGTAGGCCATTCGGCCCTTCGAGCCTGCACCGCCATTCAATATGATCATGGCTGATCATCCAACTCAGTATCCCGTACCTGCCTTCTCTCCATACCCCCTGATCCCTTTAGCCGCAAGGGCCACATCTAACTCCCTCTTAAATATAGCCAATGAACTGGCCTCAACTACCTTCTGTGGCAGAGAATTCCACAGATTCACCACTCTCTGTGTGAAAAAAAACGTTCTCATCTCGGTCCTAAAAGACTTCCCCCTTATCCTTAAACTGTGACCCCTTGTTCTGGACTTCCCCAACATCGG
>NC_135990.1:2990270-3022186 GCF_053455715.1 Rhinoraja longicauda
GAAGAGCTGTGCTCCAAACATCATCCATCGTGTTTCAGACCACAATATCCGGCATAACCTCCATTAAATTATATCAAATGTGTATCTGCGTTTATTTTTAATTCTTCCATGATAAGCCGCCATCTGTTAGCCATCCTTAACCTCCCTGCAACCGACAGATTGCCTTCCCCTTTCAGAGCACATTTAACAGTCCACAAACGTTGCTGCCTCACAGCGCCAGAGACCCTGGTTCGATCCTGAATACGGGTGCTGTCTGTACATAGTTTGTCCGTTCCACCTGTGACTGTGTGGGTTTTCTCCGGGTGCTCCGGTTTCAATAGACGATAGACAATAGACAATAGGTGCAGGAGGAGGCCATTCGGCCCTTCGAGCCAGCACCGCCATTCAATGTGATCATGGCTGATCATTCTCAATCAGTACCCCGTTCCTGCCTTCTCCCCATACCCCCTGACTCCACTATCCTTAAGAGCTCTATCCAGCTCTCTCTTGAATGCATTCAGAGAATTGGCCACCACTGCCTTCTGAGGCAGAGAATTCCATAGATTCACAACTCTCTGACTGAAAAAGTTTTTCCTCATCTCCGTTCCAAATGGCCTACCCCTTATTCTAAAACTGTGGCCCCTTGCTCCTCCCGGATTCCAAAGACGTGCGGGTTTGTGGGTTAATTGGCCGTAGTTTACTTGTAAATTGCCCCTAGTGTGTGTAGGAACGTGCTAGTGTACGGGGTGATCGCTGGTCAGTGCGGACTCAATGGGCCGAAGGGCCCGTTTCCTTGCTGTATCTCTAAACCAAACCGAACTGAAAATAAAAACTGCAAGGAAAATGTTGTGAATCCTGCACAGCCCCGGCCTCAGGGAATTCCAGTGATGAGGAATAGATTATAAATCCAGCTGAGTAAATTCCAATTTGCCACACAGGCATAAAATTGGGGATAAGATAACCAATGTGGAATCAGATTCCCATCAGAGAAAGCACTAGCTGTCAGTTGTAGTGGAACCAAAGGACATGATAATCAGTTGGATTCAATTACAAAAGAGATCACTATCACAAACCTGCTTAAATTGAAAATCTACTTTCTTTTTGGGTCCACAGCGAAAATAATCCACTGAGCAGATCTCAATCGACCCACGGCGAGGCCAGGCGCCGGCTCGGCGATCGTTTCGCTCAACACCTCCGCTCAGTCCGCCCTAACCTACCTGATCTCCCAGTGGCTCAGCACTTCAACTCCCCCTCCCATTCCCAATCTCCTTTCTGTTCTGGGCCTTCCCCATTGTCAGAGTGAGGCCCAGTGCAAATTGGAGGAACAGCACCTCATAATTTGCTTGGGCAGTTTACACCCCAGCAGTATGAACATTGACTTCTCTAACTTCAGATAGTCCCCGCTTTCCCTCTCTCTCCATCCCCTCCCCTTCCCAGTTCTCCCACCAGTCTTACCGTCTCCGACTACATTCCATCTCTGTCCCGCCCACTCCCCGGACATCACTCTGAAGAAGGGACACGAGCCGAAACGTCACCCATTCCTTCGCTCCAGAGATGCTGCCTGACCCTCTGAGTTACTCCAGCATTTTGTGTCTACCTCACTCAACTCACAACTGGTTAGCAACAAAGGACACAAAATGCTGGAGTAACTCAGCGGGTCGAGCAACATCTCTGGAGAACATGGATAGGTGACGTTTCACAGTGTGCTGGAGTAACTCAGCGGGTCAGGCAGCATCTCTGGAGAACATGGATAGGTGACGTTTCACAGAGTGCTGGAGTAACTCAGCGGGTCAGGCAGCATCTCTGGAGAACATGGATAGGTGACGTTTCACAGAGTGCTGGAGTAACTCAGCGGGTCAGGCAGCATCTTTGGAGAACATGGATAGATGACGTTTCGGGTTGGGACCCTTCTGAATAATATGTTGCTGGGTTACTCCAGCACTTTGTATCCTTTTGTGTGAACCAGCATCTGCAGTTCCTTGGTTCTACTAATTAGCAAGAGTTCCCTCCAATTTTACAGCATTTAAGATTGGCGTTTGATTGTAAGTGCAAACTCAGTGTGCTGAAGGGCCTGTTTTCGCGCTGCATTATTCAATGACCCTGTGGTTCATCTGTGAAGAAACTCAATGGTTGTCAGGTGCTTTGGGAAGTCCGAAGGTGGAATAAAACACCAAAGTTATTCCTGCCTATTAAACATCCTACAAACCCATTGAGGAATGCTTAAAATAGCTGAAAGTCCTGAACCATCTATTCAGAGCCATGAGTTCCAATCCAACCATGGCGGCCGAGATATTAAATAAACCTGGAAATATTAAATAAAAGGAAAATATAATTCCAGAAAGCCCATGTGATTCAGGAAAAGATCCTTACTCTAAGAAGGAGGTGATCTTATTAAAACACGTAAAATTCTAAGGAAACTTCGGAAGGAACTGCAGATGCTGGCTTACACCGAAGATAGACACAAAATGCTGGAGTAACTCAATGGGACAGTGGGATATGAATTATAGAGAGGCGCATAAGATTAGTTTATCGTGGCTTCATGCTTCACACAGGCACTGTGGGCCGAAGGGCCTGTTCGTGTGCTGTACTGTGTTCCATTTTGAAAGTAAAATATCATAAGCAACCTTCATTTCAGAGAAGTATTCTTTTTTATTTTAACTTACCTCATGCATTTAAATAAGCAAGTTTGGTCTCAAATAATCATCTTTAAGTTTTGGGGAGTTAAAATTACCGAATTGGCTCAACCCATAACGCAAGACATATGGGACAAAAGTTTACAACACATACATCAATGCTCGTTAAACACTAGACACACATTAATACAATTTAAAATATTACACAGACTACATTATTCGAAGACAAAATTGAACAGGATCTTCCCAAGTATCTCCCCTATTTGTGATAAATGTCAATTTCAAGAAGCCAATTTAACTCACACTTTTGGAACGTACAAATATGCAAAATTTTTGGATTGATATTTTAAAAATCATTTCCAAAGTTATCGATAACCAACTGGATTTAGATCCAAAATGAATCATTTTAGGATTATCAGAACACATTACAAACTTTACGCTAAGTCAGAGACGTTTTCTTGACTACATATAACCATATAACAACTACAGCACGGAAACAGGCCCGTTCGGCCCTACCAGTCCACGCCGACCACTCTCCCTGACCTAGTCTCATCTACCTGCACTCAGACCATAACCCTCCAATCCCCTCTTATCCAATTTACTCTTAAATAATAAAATCGAGCCTGCCTCCACCACTTCCACTGGAAGCCCATTCCATACAGCCACCACCCTCTGAGTAAAGAAGTTACCCCTCATGTTACCCCTAAACTTTTGTCCCTCAATTCTGAAGCTATGTCCCCTTGTTGGAATCTTCCCCACTCTCAAAGGGAAAAGCCTACCCACGTCAACTCTGTCCGTCCCTCTCAAAATTTAAAAAACCTCTATCAAGTCCCCCCTCAACCTTCTACGCTCCAAAGAATAAAGACCCAACCTGCTCAACCTCTCTCTGTAGCTTAAGTGCTGAAACCCAGGCAACATTCTAGTAAATCTCCTCTGTACCCTCTCCAGTTTAATAACTGCGAAAAAATTAATACTTAAATTTTGGAAAAAAACAGTAACCCCCACAATTAAAATGTGGATTACGGAAATGACCGAGACCTTGCATTTGGAAAAAAATAAGGTTTGCCTTAATTGACAAACCAGATCTATTTTTTTAAAATATGGTCTCCATTTATTGAATTTTTAAAAAAGTAAATGGGTTTGTCACAAAACTAAAATTTAAAACTAAAGTTAAAACTTGAGTTTAGGGTTGGATGTACAACTATACTCACTAACTCCCAGATCTATCCCCATAATCTTTATGTTTGTAATTCTCTTTTTTCTTTGCTTTCTCTCTATTAGTTTATAGGGGGGTTTTTTCAGTCTCTTTTCATCTTTATTTTTTCTTTAAAAATTAAAAAATTGAAGCTATGTAAGAACTCTATAACCAGTTTGTCGTTTATTATTATTTGTACATATGCTTTAAAAACCGTGAGTTCGCTAACCAGTAATAATGACTAAACACAGCTCACAAACTAACTTTAATGCCAGTAACATTGTTGGGCCATTTTAAAACAAGACAGAAAGATAGAAACATAGAAAATTGGTGCAGGAGTAGGCCATTCGGCCCTTCGAGCCAGCACCGCCAATCAATATGATCATGGCTGATCATCCAGAATCAGTGCCCCGTTCCTGCTTTCTCCCCATATCCCTTGATTCTGTTAGCCCTAAGAGCTAAATCTAACTCTCACTTGAGAATATCCAGTGAATTGGCCTCCACTGCCTTCGGTGGCAGAGAATTCCACAGATTCACAACTCTCTGGGTGAAAAAGTTTTTCTTCAGACCAGTTCATCAATGTTAAAAAAAATGTTGGTTGCAGTCAATTCCCCTGATTACATTGAAAACAACATTATCTGTGGCGCATTAGAGAATAACTGACATCAGGTTTTCTACATTAAAGTAAATAAGCAGAATGTCAAAGTTGCGGTTTGTTTTGTGGAATGAAGACAAGAAATGGTGAATTGGGGACTGAAAAATTGGGGAGTGGTCATTTCAATGGACCTCCTTCAAAATATTAGAGTGGCGCAGCGGTAAAGTTGCTGCCCTGCAACGCCAGAGTCCGAACCTGACTACGGCTGCTGTCTGTACGGAGTTTGTACGTTCTCCCTGTGACCTCGTGGGTTTTCGCCTGGTGCTCCGGTTTCCTCCCACACTCCAAAGGTTATAACTCCTTATAACTCAAACTTTCTCTCTCCCTTTTGACCATCTGTTCTTTAGATAATGTTAGCTAACACATGCAGAGAGTATTTGGAATTTAGAAGACTGAGGGGGGATCTTATAGAAACATTTAAAATTCTTAAGGGGTTGGAGAGGCTAGATGCGGGAAGATTGTTCCCGATGTTGGGGAAGTCCATGTTGGGCAAATGTATATCTATTCCTAGGTGTTCTGGTTTCCTCCAACACTATCGACCCGAAAAGTCACCTATTCCTTCTCTCCCGAGATGCTGTCTGACCTGCTGAGTTACTCCAGCTTTTTGTGTCTCTCTTCGGTTTAATCTGAGGAAAGACATTCTTGCCATAGAGGGAGTGCAGAGAAGGTTCACCAGATTGATTCCTGGGATGGCAGGACTTTCATATGAAGAAAGACTGGATAGACTCGGCTTGTACTCGCTGGAATTTAGAAGATTGAGGGAGAATCTTATAGAAACTTACAAAATTCTTAAGGGGTTGGACAGGCTAGATGCAGGAAGATTGTTCCCGATGTTGGGGAAGTCCGGAACAAGGGGTCACAGTTTCAGGATAAGGGGGAAGTCTTTTAGGACCGAGATGAGAAAACATTTCTTCACACAGAGAGTGGCGAGTCTGTGGAATTCTCTGCCACAGAAGGTAGTTGAGGCCAGTTCATTGGCTATATTTAAGAGGGTGTTAGATGTGGCCCTTGTGGCTAAAGGGATCAGTGGGTATGGAGAGAAGGCAGGTACGGGATACTGGGCTGGATGATCAGCCATATATCATATCATATATATACAGCCGGAAACAGGCCTTTTCGGCCCTCCAAGTCCGTGATCATATTGAATGGCGGTGCAGGCTCGAAGGGCCGAATGGCCTACTCCTGCACCTATTTTCTATGTTTCTATGGCTCGTCTAACACTTTAGAGTATCTGCACACTATGTTCCTCTTGCAGAAAGATATTATCAATTAAACCCTGATAAACCTGACTGTTTTGCACTGGATAAGCAGAAGTGCAATCGCAGAGTCAATACAAGTCAGAAGACAGACACAAAATGCTGGAGTAACTCAGCGGGTCAGGCAGCATCTCTGGAGAGAAGGAATGGGTGACGTTTCGGGTCGAGACCCTTTAGTCCGAGAGTCAAGGGAAAGTGAAACGAGAATTATGGACGGTGATACAGAGAGATAGAGAATAAATGAATGAAAGAAATGCAAAAAAATATGATAAAAGAAACAGTGCATTGTTAACGAAGATAGATACAAAAAGCTGGGGTAACTCAGCGGGACAGGCAGCATCTCTGGAGAGAAGGAATGTGCGATGTTTCGGGTCGAGACCCTTCTTCAGTGGCCATTGTTAGTTGTGGGTAGGGTTGCCAACTTCCTCACTCCCAAATACGGGACAAGGTGATGCCACGCCCCAAGTGACCTCACCCAGCCAGCGGCCACGTGCTCCCGCTCCACCATTGGTGGAGGGGGAGCATGTGGCCGCTGGCTGGGTGAGGTCACGTGGGGCGCGGGGCGGTGACGTCACCATTTGGCCCTTCTTTGGGAGTGAGGAAGTTGGCAACCCTACTAATACGGGACAAACCAATTTAGCCCAAAATACGGGATGTCCCGGCTAATACGGGACAGTTGGCAACCCTAGCTGTGGGCTCAGTGAAAAAGAGCTATACAAGTCAATGTGTGTCGAAAAGCTCTTGAATAAGATTCATGAGGTACTGAAATTTGTTTGAATTCTCCCTGAGATGTGTTACACGGCTCACAGATGCTTTCGAGTTATTTGAAATCACAAGAAGGAACAAGAGGAACAATATTTGCAATGGGATTTTTTAACATCATTGCTGGCAAGACCTGTATTTATGGTCCATTCCTGATTGCCCTGAAACCCAGTGGCTTGTTAGACCATTGTGGAGATCAGTTAAGAATGAATGGGCTATAAATTATTTTGTATAGTGTGACGTTTTTACTGTGTCACCTCAAGGAATTTAATCTAAATTCCAATTATGAAACGCAATTGGCTTTTTGGAGGTGGGTCACACAGTTTTGAACATTTTTTATTGGCTTCTATGTGTTTCTAACATGAAAGCTGCAGAAAAAAATGCTTCAACGTCAAGTGGCTTGCTGGTCTGATTTGAGCTCAATTGGTTACATGCAGCAAAAATGCACCGTAAATGGCTCGATTGTAATCATGTAGTGTCTTTGCATTGACTGGATAGCACGCAAAAGCCTTACACTGTACCTCAGTACACGTGACAATAGACAATAGGTGCAGGAGTAGGCCATTCAGCCCTTCGAGCCAGCACTGCCATTCAATGCGATCATGGCTGATCACTCTCAATCAGTACCCCGTTCCTGCCTTCTCCCCATACCCCCTCACTCCGCTATCCTTAAGAGCTCTATCCAGCTCTCTCTTGAAAGCATCCAACGAACTGGCCTCCACTGCCTTCTGAGGCAGAGAATTCCACACCTTCACCACTCTCTGACTGAAAAAGTTCTTCCTCATCTCCGTTCTAAATGGCCTACCCCTTATTCTTAAACTGTGGCCCCTTGTTCTGGACTCCCCCAACATTGGGAACATGTTTCCTGCCTCTAATGTGTCCAATCCCCTAATTATCTTATATGTTTCAATAAGATCCCCCCTCATCCTTCTAAATTCCAGTGTATACAATAAATGAACCTGAAACATAATCCAAGTATTTTTAGATGCAGCCACCTACCCAACATACTACCATTCCTAAACTGACCCCAGGAAAACTTCTGCAGTTATTTTCCTACATGGCTGGCTGAGTTACTCCAGCATTTTGTGATACCTTTGATTTGTACCAGCATCTGCAGTTTTTTCCCTATACAACCTGCCGCTCCACTGCGACTTCTCCTCAAGGTATGTCTACTTTGAAGACGTTCTCCTCCTCCCTTCGACAAGAGTTTAGCAACATGCTCTCACGCTGCTCCCCCTCTGTGATTCCTCCTACCCCCCCCCCACTCTCAGTTTACACCCCAGCAGTATGAACATTGACTTCTCTAACTTCAGATAGCTCCTCTGCCCCTCTCTTTCCCCTCCCCCTTCCCAGTTCTCCCACTGGAGTGCTTCCTGTCTCCAACTACATCCCATCTTTGTCCCGCCCCCTCCCCTGACATCAGTCTGAAGAAGGGTCTCGACCCGAAACGTCACCCATTCCTTCTCTCCTGAGATGCTGCCTGGCCCGCTGAGTTACTCCAGCATTTTGTGATACCAGGAATTTTCTCTTGCTTGCTTCTCATTTACTTGTCCGGGTTGGGGCTCACGTTGTCGACCTCCCCGTGGTGAGCCCTGTCAACTGACCTCAGTCAGGCGAACGACAACAACAGAGACAGCAGAAGCAGAAGCAGCTTCATAACTTCTGCTGCCTCAAACGCAAGAAGAAGACTTGTCCGGGAGACCGATGGCAATAGCAGCAGATTTTGGTCACCTCACATATACCCCTAAACTAAGGCAGTGTCGGTGCCAAACATTTCGATTGGCCTGGAGTCACACACAGCCTGGCAGCTTTTCTTCTCAATTAATTTAGAAGACTGAGGGGGGATCTTATAGAAACTTACAAAATTCTTAAGGGGTTGGACAGGCTAGATGCAGGAAGATTGTTCCCGATGTTGGGGAAGTCCAGAACAAGGGGTCACAGTTTAAGGATAAGGGGGAAGTCTTTTAGGACCGAGAGGAGAAAGTTTTTTTTCACACAGAGAGTGGTGAATCTGTGGAATTCTCTGCCACAGAAGGTAGTTGAGGCCAGTTCATTGGCTATATTTAAGAGGGGGTTAGATGTGGCCCTTGTGGCTAAAGGGATCAGGGGGTATGGAGAGAAGGCAGGTACGGGATACTGAGTTGGATGATCAGCCATGATCATATTGAATGGCGGTGCAGGCTCGAAGGGCCGAATGGCCTACTCCTGCACCTATTTTCTATGTTTCTATGACCCATTGAGATACCCCAGCACTTTGCATCCCTCTATCTATCAACACCCATATAAATGAGGATGAATGAAGGACATTCCTTTAGGAAGGAGATGAGCAAGAATTTCGTTACTCCAGTGCGTTGTGTCTATTTGCATAAACCAGCATTTGAAGTTACTTGTTTCTACCTTTAGAGTATAAAGGTTAGTAATTCAGCATGGAAACAGGCCCTTCAGCCCATTGTGTCCATGCCAGCCTTCAATCACCCATTCACACTAATTCAACGTTATCCCACTTTCTTTAGTCAGAGGGCGGTGAATCTGTAGAATTCATTGCCACAGAAGGCCGAGGTGGCCGTCAATTGATATTTTAAAGGCAGAGATAGATAAATTCTTGATTAGGACAGATGTCAGAGGTTATGGGGAGAAGGCAGGAGAATTGGGGTAGGAGGGAGAGATAGATCAGACAATAGACAATAGGTGCAGGAGTTCAGCCATTCAGCCCTTCGAGCCAGCACCGCCATTCAATGTGATCATGGCTGATCATTCTCAATCAGTTCCTGCCTTCTCCCCATACCCCCTCACTCCGCTTTCTTTAAGAGCTCTATCTATCCATGATTGAATGGCAGAGTAGACTTGATGGGCCGAATGGCCCAATTCTGCTCCTATCACTTACAAAAGACAACAAATAAATACGTAGTGAAGCTACATCAGCTTGTTATCGAAACGTGCATTGAATTTTCTTTATTTTTTTTTAATATTGCAATTATACATCCAGCCTACAAAAGTTCAGTAAAAATCAACAATTTCCTGTGAAATATTTCTGCTATTTTAAGTAATGCATACACACGGTTACCAAGGCAGAGTCTTTGAGTGCAACTTTATATAATCTTAAGTGATTAACATGGGTTGAGTTAAAGACCAACGATACAGTAGAATTACGTTAACTGTCAGGTTGTCCAGTTTATGAGACCTGAGTACTCGAAATAGAACCACAAGCCAGTTCCGTGAACAATGTGTAGGAAGGAACTGCAGATGCCTGTTTAAACCGTAGATACAAAATGTTAGAGTAACTCAGCGGGACAGGCAGCATCTCTGGAGAGAAGGAATGGGTGATGGTATCTAAAGAAGGGACTACGGGAGTCAAGATCGCCCTGTTAACAGAAGGGTGCAAGGTCTATTCAGCCTTTGTGACCAACTCTCTCTGATTTCCTTGATTAAGGCAGAGATAGACAAATTCATAATCATAATTATAATCATACTTTATTAGCCAAGTATGTTTTGCAACATATGAGGAATTTGATTAGATTCTTGATTAGAACGGGTTATGTGGTGAAGGCAGGAAAATTGGGTTAGGATGCAGAGATCAGTCATGATTGAATGGCGGAGTGGAGTCGATGGGCCGAATGGCCTAATTCTATAACTCCTATAACTTGTGAACTTGTGATATCCAAGGTTAATTTTAGTGTCTCCATTAATCGTGGGTTCCCAAGACATTGCTAATTAATAATTTATTCACAAAATGCTGGAGTAACTCAGCAGGTCAGGCAGCATCTCGGGAGAGAAGGAATGGGTGACGTTTCGGGTCGAGACCCTTCTTCAGTCTGAAGAAGTCTTCAGTCTTCTTCAGTCTGAAGAAGGGTCTCGACCCGAAACGTCACCCATTCCTTCTCTCCCGAGATGCTGCCCGACCTGCTGAGTTACTCCAGCATTTTGTGAATAAATCGATTTGTACCAGCATCTGCTGTTATTTTCTTATACTTGCTAATTGATAACGTAGCTATCTTCTTTGCTCTTTCAGGGACTGAGTCCTGGTTACTGACACTTACAATGCAGATATAGACTGTCAGTGGATTGGTGGAGGACAAAGAAGGGAGAGATTGAACTTTTCTTTTGCCTTCCATCACAGTGAGGAATGTGGAGGGGTCACTGTGGTGAGATGTTCATGTTAAAATATATTTTGTGTGTCCTGTTGCTTTTTATTGTTATGACTGTATGGCAAATGAAGTTCCTCGTATGTTGCAAAACATACTTGGCTAATAAAGTGTGATTGTGATCGATGGTGATTGTCACCCATTCCTTCTCTCCAGAGATCCTGCCCATCCCTGCTGAGTTACTCCAGCATTTTGCCTCTATCTTCGGCCTAAACCAGCATCTGCAGCTCCTTCCAACACACATTTTTCCAGCCGATCGTTTTATGCTTTTATTCTGCGACTAAAAATTCTTCAACAGTATCCCACAAGCGTCTTTTCAGTTGGCTACCTTCAGTAGACAGGGAATCATTATTTTCCTGTCAGTAGTAATGAGAGTTTGTTTACTGCAGATGTGATATTTACAGAGATATACAGGCTGAAACTCAATGAGCAGACCAAGGAGGGCAGGGAGAGAAACTTTAGCCAATAATGGTTCCTTCTGCGTTTGTGGTAGGTGGTTAAAATGCTGCCGCAACCTTGAAACCACCTTAGTTCTGCACTCCCAACTATCTTAAACAACGCTGTAAACCCTGGGACTTTCATAAAGAGTTTCCCCGAACATAAATGGCAAACCTTCCCTCTCTCGATCATTTGACGCCTTCTGTAACCAAGTTCATTTGTTGCACGCAATAGATCTTAGATGCGAACGATATCGCCACTTACCAATCCATCACTAGTTTAGTCCGAGACTCGGGAATATCAGGAGACTCTCTCTTCTCTCCCGGTAAGTGGATCATGAAGAACCAAAACGTTCCCAGTCCATTCCCTCCACAGAGGCTGCCCGACCCACCGAGTTCCTCCAGTTGCCGATAACAGCCGCGAAGAAACTGTCCCTGAATCTGGAGGTGTGCGTTTTCACACTTCTGTACCTCTTGCCTGATGGCAGAAGAGGGAGTGGCCGGGGTGCGATTGGTCCTTGATGATGCTGCTGGCCTTGCTGAGGCAGCGTGAGGTGTAGATGGAGTCAATGGAAGGGAGGTTGGTTCGTGTGACGGTCTGGGCTGCTGGCCTTGCCGAGGCAGCGTGAAGTGTAGATGGAGTCAATGGAAGGGAGGTTGGTTGGTGTGATGGTCTGGGCTGCTGGCCTTGCCGAGGCAGCGTGAAGTGTAGATGGAGTCAATGGAAGGGAGGTTGGTTGGTGTGATGGTCTGGGCTGCTGGCCTTGCCGAGGCAGCGTGAAGTGTAGATGGAGTCAATGGAAGGGAGGTTGGTTCGTGTGACGGTCTGGGCTGCTGGCCTTGCCGAGGCAGCGTGAGGTGTAGATGGAGTCAATGGAAGGGAGGTTGGTTGGTGTGATGGTCTGGGCTGCTGGCCTTGCCGAGGCAGTGTGAGGTGTAGATGGAGTCAATGGAAGGGAGGTTGGTTCGTGTGACGGTCTAGGCTGCTGGCCTTGCCGAGGCAGCGTGAGGTGTAGATGGAGTCAATGGAAGGGAGGTTGGTTCGTGTGATGGTCTGGGTTTGCGTCCACAATTCACTGCAATTCGAATGTGGTGCAAATAAAGGGCAGACTAATCATCTGCTGGAGTGTCATCCTGAGCTACCATCTGCCTCATTGGAGACCCTCGGACTATCCTTGATCGGACATGCCCGGCTTTATCTTACACTAAACATTATTCACGTTATTCCCTTTATCATGTATCTGTACACTGTGAATGGCTCGATTGTAATCATGTATTTTGTTTAGAATAGTTTAGAGATACGGTGCAGAAACAGGCCCTTCAGCCCATCGAGTCCATGCCGACCAGCGTTCCCTTCACACTTAAAAGAGAGTTAGATAGAGCTCTAGGGGCTAGTGGAATCAAGGGATATGGGGAGAAGGCAGGCACGGGTTACTGATTGTGGATGATCAGCCATGATCACAATGAATGGCGGTGCTGGCTCGAAGGGCCAAATGGCCTTTTCCTGCACCTATTTTCTATATTTCTATGAACTGCACCGAAGATAGACACAAAATGTCGGAGTAACTCAACGGGACAGGCAGCATCTTTGGAGAGAAGGAATGGGTGACGTTTGGGTCGAGACTCTTCATCAGACTGAGGGTCAGGGGAGGGGGAAACTAGAAGGTATGAAAAGGTAGAGAACAAAGTAGAGTCATCGATGAGCAATAAAAGATAGAGCCCACAATGGTCTATTGTTGGCTGTGGACAAGGTGATAACGAAGGGTTACAAATGGTGAAATTAGCAAGAGGACTAGGCTGGGGGAGGTTGAAGGTAGAGAAGTCACATTTCCTCCAATGTACATGTGGCCTCACTCTGACAGTGGAGGAGGCCCAGGACAGAAAGGTCAGTGTGGGAATGGGAGGGGGAGTTCAAAGTGTGTAGGCAGGAACTGCAGATGCTCGTTTATACCAAAAGTAGATGCAAAGTGCTGGAGTAACTCAGCAGGTCAGGCAGCATCTCTGGAGAAGGGTCCTGACCCGAAACGTCACCCATCCATTTTCTCCAGATGATGCCTGACCCGCTGAGTTACTCCGGTGTCTACATTAGATGAGCGGTGGTCTTGTCCAAAGATACTGGAGGAACAAGATGGAACTCTCGGTTGAAATCCCGTACATTGAAGTGTAGTACGCAAAGGAGCATAACGTCCGCCATTTTAGTAGGCAAAACCCGCCGTTCGCTCTGCCTCTCGCAGTGTAATCAGTGTTTTGGGGGAACAGTATGTGTGATGATACCGTGAAAATGCAGAATATATCTCATCTATCAATTCACAGATTTTTGGTATTTTTCTTTTTAAATGTTTCTGCAAGTTATTGCCTACTAAAATGGCGCCGTGACGTACTATGGTTTTTAGGGCCGAGTGGTCTATCTTGTTCCTCTAGTATCTTTGGTCTTGTCATTGTGTTCGGCATGTTGTGGGCCGAAGGGCCTGTTCTTATGCTGCGCCATTCTATGTTCTATGATATTCTGAGAAGGGTTGAAGGCTGGATAGGGCTTCCCCTGCCTGATCGAATCAAAGGGATGGACCCGACCAAAACATACTCGTTTGGGGAAGCTACAAAGGTTGGAAATGTTCGACCCAAAAATCTGTTCGAAAATGTTCAGCACTTTAAAGACCAAGGTGGGAAGATTCCTGATCCTGGCCAAAAACCGGGAGATCATGCAGGAATGTACTGATGTGGAAACCCAACCTTGATCTTCAATAGGCGAGGAAGAGTGAGTTGGGCTTAAGGGTTAACTTGCATCTATTTCTCACCTATTGAAAAGTGCCTCGGAGTAGATTGGTTTTCCTAATGGGCATGCCTGGATTGTAACAGGGGTGACAATAAAGAGTGGCTTTTCCTGATGTGCACACACGCACACGCACACGCACACGCACACGCACACGCGCGCTGGCTGTCGGGTCCGTGCGGAGGTTTATACACAGTGGGGTCGGCTCCAGTTCCACAGGTCTCTTGGTACCCCTGTTAGATACTTTGGTTGTGACTGAACTCCTAGTGACCAGCAACCAAACGCCAGCCGCTGCATGATAAAGTTCCGCCCGCACTAGAAGATCAAGCTGTGGAGATGCCGTGTTTTGAAACTCAAAACTTGCAGATCAGGACCTGGGAAATTAAAAAAAACAAAATGGCAGTGAAAGCAGCAACAAACAGCCTCCACATCCCTCACCTCAAGAACAAGCAGGCCCGAGCAGAATCTATACACTAAAACTCTCGTTTGTTTGTTCCTGAACTACAGCCAAAACGGTACACGGTAGCGCGACAATTTTAGGCCCACCTTACTCACCGCCGTCCCTTGGGTGCTAATGGAAGAAGTTTCATTGAAATCGGTGTTATATTTTTTAAGTTATTCACATTTTAAAGTTTAAATCTATCTCCTAGGGAGAGAGGGGGGAGGAGGGAGGGCGGTAGGGGGGAGGGAGGGGGGGATAAGGGGAGTTGAGGGGGATGGAGTGGAGGGGGGAGGGGATGAGGGAGGGGAAAATGGGGGATGGAGGGGAGAGAGAGGGTAGAGAAAAGGGAGAGGGAGGGGAGAGGGAAAGGGAGAGGGGGAGGGGGGAGGAGGGGGAGGGGAGAGGGTGCTGCACCAATGCAGGAGAGGTTTGGGCCCAACGGGTCCACTTGGTCTAGTTTTATTATAAATACAGAAAAAAAGAACTGCAGAAGCCGGTTTAAACCGAAGATAGACACAAAATGCTGGAGTAACTCAGCGGGTCAGGCAGCATCTCTGGAGAGAAGGAATGGGTGACGTTTCGGGTCGAGACCCTTCTTCAGACTGATGTCAGGGGAGGGGGAGATACATAGATAAGGAAGTGTAGGGGGTGAAAATAGGACAAAGGGCATGGAGATCGAGGAAAATGTGGAACAGACCATTGTTAGTTGGGAGAAGATAACAACTGACATCCTGACATCAGTCTGAAGAAGGGTCTCGACCCGAAACGTCACCCATTCCTTCTCTCCAGAGGTGCTGCCTGTCCCATTGAGTTACTCCAGCATTTTGTGTCTATCTTCGGTTTAAACTAGCATCTGCAATTCCTTCCTGCTCATAAGGGGAATATATTATGGTGGATGTGCAGACTATTTTACCCAGAGTAGATTGAATCAAGAGCCAGAGGACATAGGTTTAAGGTGAGGGGGAAAGATTTAATAGGAACCCGAGGGGCAACGTTTACACGTAAAGGGTGGTGGGTTGATGGAACAAGGTGCCAGAGGAGGTAGTCGAGGCAGGTAGAATAGGAACAATTGAAAGACGTTTGGACAGGTACAGTACAGGTTAGGAAAGGTTAGAGAGTTATGAGCCCAAAGTGGGCAGGTGGGACTACAATAGATAAGTATCTTGATCAGCATGGGCAAGTTGGGCCGAAGGGCCTGTTTCCATGCTGAATTACTCTACCTTCAGTCAGAGGGTGGTGAATCTGTGGAATTCTTTGCCATAGAAGGCTGTGGAGGCCAAGTCAGTGGATATTTTTAAGGCAGAGATAGATAGATTCTTGATTAGTACGGGTGTCAGGGGTTATGGGGAGAAGGGAGGAGAATGGGGTTTGGAGGGATAGATAGATCAGCCATGATTGAATGGTGGAGTAGACCTTAGTTTAGTTTAGTTTAGTTTAGTTTAGAGATACAGCGCGGAAACAGGCCCTTCGGCCCACCGAGTCCGCGCCGACCAGCGATCCCCGCACACTAACACTATCCTACACCCACTAGGGACAATTTTTAAATTTACCAAGCCAATTAACCTACAAACCTGCACGTCTTTGGAGTGTGGGAGGAAACCGAAGAACTTGGAGAAAACCCACGCAGGTCACGGGGAGAACGTACAAACTCCGTACAGACAGCATTCGCTGTAAGGCAGCAACTCTACCGCTGCGCCACCATACTTGATGGCCTACTTCTGCTCATATCACTTATAGAAACATAGAAACATAGAAAATAGGTGCAGGAGTAGGCCATTCGGCCCTTCGAGCCTGCACCGCCATTCAATATGATCATGGCTGATCATTCAGCTCAGTAGCCTGTACCTGCCTTCTCTCCATACCCCCTGATATCTTTAGCCACATCTAACTCCCTCTTAAATATAGCCAATGAACTGGCCTCATGATCATGATCTTATGATCTTATGATCTTACAATCTTATGATCTTATGATCTTATGACTCAAAGGATATTAATATACTTACTGTGTTATTTTACAGTTTGTAGTAGAAACATGTTGTCCTGTGTAGTGAATGTTGCATCTGACCACATTGTTAGTGAAATCGGATTCTGCTATAAGGTAATTGGGATTTACTTGAAGCTGTAACATAAAAAGACAAATATAAAGATATATACACACACAAGGAACCATAGATCCTGGAATCTGGAACAAAACACAAAGTTCTGGAGTAACTAATTAGGTCGGGCAGCATAAGTCCATTAGTTCACAGGTGATCAGAGCAGAATTAGGCCATTCAGCCCATCAAGTCTATTCCGCCACTCAATCATGGCTTATCTATCCTTCCATTTCAACCTGCCTTCTCCCCGTAACCCCTGACACCTGTACCAATCAAGAAGCCCATCTATCTCTGCCTTTTAGACAATAGACAATAAAACTAAGGAGCTGATTGTGGACTTTAGAAGGGCTAAACATCCAAGGACGTACACGCCACTGGAGATAAATGGGTCTACTGTGGATAGGGTGAGCAGCTTTAAATACCTGGGAGTCCGCATCACAGAGGATCTGACGTGGGCAACGCACATTGCCGCACTGGTGGGTAAGGCTAAGCAGCGCCTTTACCACCTTAGACAACTGAGGAAATTCAGAGTGTCTCTGAGGATCCTTCATTGCTTCTACTCTGGGGCTGTAGAGAGCATCCTGTCCGGCAACATCACAGTCTGGTTTGGGAACAGCTCTGCCCAGGACAGGATGGCCCTGCAGAGAGTAGTGCGTTCGGCAGAACGCACCATGGGAACTACACTCGCCCCCCTGCAGGACCTATACATCAGGAGGTGCAGATCCAGAGCAAGCAAGATTATGGGGGACCCCTGCCACCCCAGTAACGGACTGTTCCAGATGCTACGGTCAGGCAAACGCCTCCGCTGTCACGCTGTGAAAACGGAGAGGATGAGATGGAGTTTCTTCCCACAGGCTATCAGGACTGTTAACTATTATATCTCCAGAGACTAAATTTTGTCTTCTCTATATTAACTTATTAACTTTATTTATATGCTGTAACTGTAATTCTTTTTTGTGCACAATCCGCAGGCATTGCCACTTTCATTTCACTGCACATCGTGTATGTGTATGTGACAAATAAACTTGACTTGAACTTGACAATAGACAATAGGTGCAGGAGGAGGCCATTTGGCCCTTCGAGCCAGCACCGCCATTCAATGTGATCATGGCTGATCATTCTCAATCAGTACCCCGTTCCTGCCTTCTCCCCATACCCCCTGACTCCACTATCCTTAAGAGCTCTATCTAGCTCTCTCTTGAATGCATTCGGAGAATTGGCCTCCACTGCCTTCTGAGGCAGAGAAGTATCTATTGACTTGGCCTCCACAGCCTTCTGTGTCATCTGTGGAGGAATGGATAGGGGATGTTTAGGGTCGGAAACCTTCTTCAGACACCTTCTGTCTGAATCAGTGTCCCGACCCAAAGCGTTACCTCTCCATTCCCTCCACAGATGCTGCCCGACCCTATGAGTTACTCCAGCACCTTGTGTTTTGCTACAAAAATATTGACTTCACAATATTAAGCAAAGCAACAATTGGGTAGCTACGTACCTTGAGAATATAATTGCCCGGCTGGACGTCCGTGATATCAATCCACTGACAGTCTATATCTGCATTGTAAGTGTCATAGCAACCAGGACTCAGTCCCTGAAAGAGCAAAGAAGATAGCTACCTTATTAATTAGCAATGTCTTGGGAACCCACGATTAATAGAGACACAAAAATCAACCTTAGATATCACAAGTTCACAAGTTATAGAATTAGGCCATTCGGCCCATCGACTCCACTCCGCCATTCAATCATGGCTTTATTCACAAAATGCTGGAGTAACTCAGCAGGTCAGGCAGCATCTCGGGAGAGAAGGAATGGGTGACGTTTCTTCTTCAGACTGAAGAAGGGTCTTGACCAGAAACGTCACCCATTCCTTCTCTCCCGAGATGCTGCCTGACCTGCTGAGTTACTCCAGCATTTTGTGAATAAATCGATTTGTACCAGCATCTGCAGTTATTTTCTTATTCAATCATGGCTGATCTCTGCATCCTAACCCAATTTTCCTGCCTTCACCACATAACCCTTGACACCCGTTCTAATCAAGAATCTAATCAAATTCATCGTATGTTGCAAAACATACTTGGCTAATAAAGTATCATATCATATATATACAGCCGGAAACAGGCCTTTTCGGCCCTCCAAGTCCGTGCCGCATAGTGATCCCCGTACATTAACACTATCCGGCATGGTAGCGCAGCGGTAGAGTTGCTGCTTTACAGCGAATGCAGCGCCGGAGACTCAGGTTCGATCCTGACTACAGGTGCTGCACTGTAAGGAGTTTGTACGTTCTCCCCGTGATCTGCGTGGGTTTTCTCCGAGATCTTCGGTTTCCTCCCACACTCCAAAGACGTACAGGTATGTAGGTTAATTGGCTGGGTAAATGTAAAAATTGTCCCTAGTGGGTGTAGGATAGTGTTAATGTACGGGGATCGCTGGGCGGCACGGACTTGGAGGGCCGAAAAGGCCTGTTTCCGGCTGTATATATATGATATATGATATGATATGATGATGATCCTACACACACTAGGGACAATTTTTACATTTACCCAGCCAATTAACCTACATACCTGTACGTCTTTGGAGTGTGGGAGGAAACCGAAGATCTCGGAGAAAACCCACGCAGGTCACGGGGAGAACGTACAAACTCCTTACAGTGCAGCACCCGTAGTCAGGATCGAACCTGAGTCTCCGGCGCTGCATTCGCTGTAAAGCAGCAACTCTACCGCTGCGCTACCGTGCCGCCCTTTATGATTATGATTATGAATTTGTCTATCTCTGCCTTAATCAAGGAAATCAAGGATATCAGAGAGAGCTGGCCACAAGGGCTGAATAGACCCTGCTAAGAGAACATTGCCTTTAGAGTTTCGTTAGAGTCTGAGTTTGGTTTATTGTCACGTGTACTGAGGTACAGTGAAAAGCTTTTGTCATGTGCTAACCGCTCAGCGGAAAGACGATGCATGATTACAATCGAGGCGTTCACAGTGTACAGATGCACCGCACAGAGGTCAAGAAGGCAGGGAGGCCAAGAGGAAGGCCAAAGCTTCACTACATGGACACGATGAAAAGAGAGGTGGCACACTGTAACGCCGGCACTGGCAACTGCTTAGGACCGGAGGATGTGGAGAGAGGACCACCATGAGGGTACAAAGCTCCCAGAGAGAGACCCACACAGTCATAGGCAGGACATACCAACTCCACACAGACAGCACCCGTAGTCAGAATTGAACTCGGGTCTCTGGTGCTGTGAGGCAGCAACTCTACCGCTGCGCCACCATGTGCCGCCCTCCGTAGTCCAGCACAGGAACAGGTCCTCCAGTCCACAATATCTGTGCCGAACAGGAGGCCGAGGCCAAATCTTATCTGCCTGCACGTGATCCATATCCCTCCATTCCTTGCGTCATTTTACCCTGCAGTTGGATGGCGCAGCGGTAGAGTTGCTGCCTTACAGAGAATGCAGCGCCGGAGACCCGGGTTCGATCCCGACTACGGGCGCCGTCTGTTCGGAGTTTGCACGTTCTCCCCGTGACCTGCGTGGGTCTTCTCCGAGATCTTCGGTTTCCTCCCACACTCCAAAGACGTACAGGTTTGTAGGTCAATTGGCTGGGCAAATGTAGTGGGTGTAGGATAGTGTTAGTGTGCGGGGATCGCTGGGCGGCGCGGACCCGGTGGGCCGAAAGGGCCTGTTTCCGCGCTGTATCTCTAAACTAAACCAAACTAAAGTTGTTGATAATATCTCAAGTTGTGCAGGAAACCGAATCATTAAGGGAAACAAATCCATTCTTTGAAAGATCATCAAATTGCCCTCCTCTCTTGCCCTCTCCCCGCAGCTCTGCAATTTATTTCTTTTCAATTAGATATTCAATTCCATTTAGAAAATTATCCTTGAATTGTTTCCAAGATCCATTCAGGCAGTGTAATCTAATGCTTCATGAAAATTCTCAGCTCCCCTCAATTACCTGAAATGTATGTCTCCTGGCTAAATAACCTTCCTGCCAATGTAATTGTCCCATTTTTAACGTCTGTGCAATGTGGAGTACATTACCAACTCATTGAGGCTCGACAAATATTTATCTAAAGAAGCGGTTTATTTACAATGGGAAGGAACTGCAGATGCTGGTTTAAAGTGAAAATAGACCAATCTTAGAGAAGTGTATAAAATCATGAGAGGAATAGATCGGGTAGATGCACAGAGTCTCTTACCCAGAATCGAGGACCAGAGGACATAGGTTTAAGGTGAAGAAAAATCTGAGAGGTAACTTTTTCACACAAAGGGTGGTGGGTGTATGGAACAAGCTGCCAGAGGAGGTAGTTGAGGCTGGGACTATCCTAACATTTAAGAAACAGTTAGACAGGTACATGGATGGGACAGGTTTGGAGGGATATGGACCAAACGTGGGCAGGTGGGACTAGTGTAGCTGGGACATGTTAGCCGGTGTGGGCAAGTTGGGCCGAAGGGCATGTATTACTCTATGACTCAATAGACACAAAAAGCTGGAATAACTCAGTGGGACAGACAGCATCTCTGGAGAAAAGGAATAGGTGATGTTTTGGGTTGAGACCTTTCTTTAGACTTCTGATCCTTCTTCAGATGCTGCCCGATCCGTTGAGTTACTCCAGTGTTTTGTGTCTATCTTTGGTATAAACCAGCATCTGCGGTTTAGTGCAGTTCAGTTTGGTTTAGTTTAGTTTAAAGATAGAGCGGAAACAGGCCCTTCGGTCCATCTAGTCTGCACTGACCATCGATTCCCACACACCAGCATTATCCTACATACTAGGGACAACTTTACAATTTTACCAAAGCCAATTAACCTAGTCTGGAGAAGGGTCTCGACCCGAAACGTCACCCATTCCTTCTGTCCTGAGATGCTGCCTGACCCGCTGAGTCTACCTTTGATTTAAACCAGCATCTGCAGTTTTTTTTCCTACACAAGAGGAAAGATTGAAAAGACTGGGCTTGTATTCACTGGAGTTTTGAAGGATGAGAGGGGATCTTATAGAGACATATAAAATTATAAAAGGACTGGACAAGTTAGATGCAGGAAAAAAATTCCCAGTGTTGGGTGATTCCAGAACCAGGGGACACAGTCTTAGAATAAAGGGGAGGCCATTTAAAATTGAGGTGAGAAGGAACTTTTTCACCCAGAGAGTTGTGAATTTGTGGAATTCTCTGCCACAGAGGGAAGTGGAGGCCAATTCACTGGATGAATTTAAGAGAGAGTTAGATAGAGCTCTAGAGGCTAGTGGAATCAAGGGATATGGGGAGAAGGCAGGCACGGGTTACTGATTGTGGATGTTCAGCCATGATCACAATGAATGGCGGTACTGGCTCGAAGGGCTGAATGGCCTCCTCCTGCACCTATTTTCTATATTTCTATGTTAACCTACAAACCTGTGCATCTTTGGACAGTGGGAGGAAACCGGAGCACCCGGAGAAAACCCACGCAGTCACAGGGAGAACGTGAACAAACAAACTCCATAAACTCCACCCGTAGTCAGGATCGAAGCCCGGGTCTCTGACGCTGTGTGGCAGCGCCTCTAACACTGTGCCACCGTGCTGCCACTTTGCGTCTGCCATGGGAGATGGCTCCTTTGGCTGGAGGCCCACTTCCTACCTGAGTGTGCGATGTACAGGCGTAACGCTTCAAGTGACCGAAGTCACACGTGGTGTCCTCAAGGCAGAAGCTGGCCTTGTGACCCTCAGCTACCTTCCTGCCACTGACCGCATCGAGCAGGTCATAGTGGCTGAACTCATCCATGCTGTGGTAGTGCCTGGAAACAAAACGAGCAGCACAAATTAATGGAGACATCAAGAGTCTAGTCGGGGAAGAAGGTTCTCTGCCCGAAACGTCACCCATTCCTTCTCTCCAGAGATGCTGCCTGTCCCGCTGAGTTACTCCGGCATTTTGTGCCTATCACAAATCCAGAGTGTTTCAGTTAGAAACATAAAAAAATAAGTGCAGGAGGAGGCCATTCGGCCCTTCGAGCCAGCACCGCCATCCATTGTGATCACGGCTGATCATCCACAATCAGTAACCCGTGCCTGCCTTCTCCCCATATCCCTTGTTTCCGCTAGTCCCTAGAGCTCTATCTAACTCTAACTACAGTTTAGTTTAGAAACATAGAAAATAGGTGCAGGAGTAGGCCATTCGGCCCTTCGAGCCTGCACCGCCATTCAATATGATCATGGCTGATCATCCAGCTCAGTAACCTGTACCTGCCTTCCCTCCATACCCCCTGATTCCTTTAGCCACAAGCCCTTGTGATGTTTATTATATGTGGGTGAGGTGAAAACAAGTTACAGTCAATGAGATCCAACAAGATGTATTCAAGAGAGAGTTAGATTTAGCTCTTGGGGGCTAACGGAAATTTTGGATGGTCGGCCATGATTATATTGAATGGCGGTGCTGGCTCGAAGGGCCGAATGGCCTCCTCCTGCACCAGTTTCTATGTTTCTAAGACGAAGTTGGAAACTAGTACATTGACTAGGGGGTGGTGCGGGTGGGGGAACTATGCTTGCTCTGAACGTACATGGTGTGAATTTGAAAAGCTTAGTCCATTCTTATTGCGAATGGGTTATCCTGCAGTTGGCACTTATTTGATGAACTGCAGGGTTTCTGCCAGTATGTCCTGCTGTTTACCGTTGCAGCTGGAGTATGTAGTCGGCTTCATGCAGGGGAACCATCTAGCTTTGCTATTCTTGGCCTTGGAGCCCACCCTCCGAAGCCAAATTTGAAAATAATCCATCACCTTAATGAATATTTTAACCTACAAAACAACACCAAAAGGTCAACAATTCCGGCACTCTGACATCGAAGATTAAAACACCAGAGAGTTATGTCAGTTACTTTGGAGTCTGAAGAAGGGTCCTGACCCGAAACGTCACCCATTCCCTCTTTCCAGAGATGCTGCCTGTCCCGCTGAGTTACTCCAGCACTTTGTGTCTATCTTTGGCGTAAACCAGCATCTGCAGTTCCTTCCTACACACTTCAGTTGAGGTATTGAAGGTCGGTAGGCTAATTATACCTTGCCCCGAGTGTGTAGTTGGATGGTAGAGTTTGGGAGAGAGTTGATGGGAATGTGGAGGATAAAATGTGTTTGGGTATCGTTGGTGTACATAATCCTACCCTAACACGGTGGCACACTAGTAGAGTTGCTGCCTCACAGCGCCAGAGACCCAGGTAACATTCCTGACTGTGGGTGCTGTCTAAGTGGAGTTTGCATGTTCTCCCTGTGACCTGCGTGGGTTTTCCCCAGGTGCTCCAGTTTCCTCTCACATTCCAAAGACGTGCAGGTTAATTGGCAAAGTTTGCAGGTTAATTGGCTTGTGTAAATTATCCCTAGTGTGTGGGGACAAGACGGGTGATCGCTGGTCGGTCCGAACTCAGTGGGCCGAAGGGCCTGTTTCCATGCTGTATCTCAAAATTAAACCAAACAAAGTGGTTGGCAGGGACTCAATGGGCCAAATGTTTCTGCGCTGTACTGGAGAAAATTGGAGAATATTGGCGAATTTATAAACCACCTGACCAAGTGACCCGTAGGGCCCAAACCTCTCCTGCATTGGTGCAGCACCCTCTCCTCCCCCCTTTCCTCCCCCCCTCCCCCCTCCCCCCTCTCCTCAACCCCCCCCCCTCTCCCTTCTCCCCCACTCCCCCCTTCCCCCCTCCTCCCTTTAAACTTTAAAATGTGAATAACTTAAAAAATATAAGAACGATCTCAATAAAACTACTTGCATTATCACTAAAGTGACAATGGTGAGTAAGGTGGGCCTAAAACTGTCGTGCTATTGTGTATCGTTTTGGCTGAAGTTCAGTCACAAACAAGATAACAAACGAGAGTTTTAGTATATAGATTATGAATTTTAGAATCTCCATACCCATCCCACAAAACTGCACTGAAATGCATTCAAAGATATAATTACTATTAGCAATCTTTAATAATACACATCAGGGGAAAAAAACTCCTTTACTGCAAGTTGACCGATTTATAAATCTTATATTCCATTAACGTGAAATAGGACAAGCCATTTTTGCGTCGTTGATGCATCCACAGAATGTGGTGGACACTAACTGGTCTTGGATTTACTTTACACCCCTCGTAGCCTCTCCTCTGCGCCATTTCCTGGGGCAAAATCTCTTAACCACATTGCACTGTATCTCTGGTTACAGTAGAGTTGAGTTTAGAGTTTAGAGATTCAGTGTGGAAACAAGCCCTTCGGCCCACTGAGTCCATGCCATCCGGCGATCCACACCTGGAGTACTGTGTGCGGTTTTGGTCTCCAAATTTGAGGAAGGACATTCTTGCTATTGAGGGCGTGCAGCATAGGTTCACGAGGTTAATTCCCAGAATGGCGGGACTGTCGTATGTTGAAAGACTGGAGCGACTGGGCTTGTATACTCTGGAATTTAGAAGGCTGAGAGGGGATCTTATTGAAAAATATAAGATTATTAAGGGATTGGACACGCTAGAGGCAGGAAACATGTTCCCAATGTTGGGGGAGTCCAGAACCAGGGACCACAGTTTAAGAATAAGGGGTAGGCCATTTAGAATGGAGATGAGGAAAACTTTTTCACTCAGTGAGTTGTAAATCTGTGGAATTCTCTGCCTCAGAAGGCAGTGGGGGCCAATTCTTTGAATGCATTCAAGAGAGAGTTAGATAGAGCTCTTAATGATAGCGGAGTCAGGGGTATGGGGAGAAGGCAGGAACGGGGTACTGATTGTGGATGATCAGCCATGATCAAATTGAATGGCGGTGCTGGCTCGAAGGGCCGAATGGCCTCCTCCTGCACCTATTGTCTATTGATCCTAGTCCTAGATGCTAGAGAGGACACTAGTCCTTTCCTACATACTGGGGACAATTTCCAGAAGCCAATAAACCTGCATGTCTTTCGAACGTGTGAGGAAACTGGAGCACCTGGAGAAAACCCACGCGGTCACGGGGAGAACGTACAAACTCCGTGCAGACAGCACCCACAGTCAGGATCGAATCCCGGGTCTCTGACGCTGTGAGGCAGCAACTCTACCACTGCGCCACCGTGCCGAAAGACTCAATGCAGATGGCAGATTTCAGTGATCTGGGTGCACTGAACCATTGAATTGCATCTTTACAACGATCTCTGAGTGTTATTTCAGACTTCTGTTGTGTATATAATTGATAAAACCTGAGAATCACAGATAGAATCATTAAAATGCAAAGGTCTGGTGGAGTGAGAAAATTAAGATGGCACGTTAACTCAATTTCTTGCATGACATACAGTAGGTTTACAGTCCCATAAAACAACTGGCATTAATATCTTAATATTCACAAAATGCTGGAGTAACTCAGCAGGTCAGGCAGCATCTCGGGAGAGAAGGAATGGGTGACGTTTCGGGTCGAGACCCTTCTTCAGACTGATGTCAGGGGAGGGGGCGGGACAAAGATAGGATGTAGTTGGAGACAGGAAGACAGTGGGAGAACTGGGAAGGGGGAGGGGAAAGAGAGGGACAGAGGAACTATCTGAAGTTAGAGTAATCAATGTTCATACAGCTGGGGTGTAAGCTGCCCAAGCAAAATATGAGATGCTGTTCCTCCAATTTGCAGTGGGCCTCACTATAACAATGGAGGAGGCCATGACGGAAAGGTCAGACTGGGAGTGGGAGGGGGAGTTGAAGTGCTGAGCCACTGGGAGGTCAGGTTAATATCTTAATGTTCCAAGGTGCTTCGCTAATGCACAAATGGATGCACAGGATAGAGAAAGAGAGGTTTGAGAGTTAAATTAATCCATTCCCCTCACAGCCGCTCATTTAGTCAGTGGTAGCTCCAAATACAAGAATAGGCCAATTCCTCTGGTTTTGAATAACCACCCTCTCCCCCTCTGCTTTCACCCCCATATCCTCACCCTCCCCTTCCCTTCCCAACTAGACTTGCCTCCCTTCCCCCTCCTCCCACATTCCATCCCCCATCTTCAACCTTCTTAGTCCTGTCGGAAAATAACTGCAGACGCTGGTACAAATCGAAGGTAGACACAAAGTGCTGGAGTAACTCAGCGGGTCAGGCAGCATCTCTGGAGAGAAGGGATGGGTGACGTTTGGGGTCGAGACCCCCTTCTTCAGACTTCAGTCACTTCGCCCGCTGAGTTACTCCAACATTTTGTGAAAACTTTTTAGTTTAGTTTAGAGATACAGCGCGGAAACAGGCCCTGGAGTAACTCTGCGGGTTGGGCAGCATCTCTGGAGAGAAGGAATAGGCAAATGTATATCTATTCCTAGGTGTTCTGGTTTCCTCCAACACTATTCCTTCTCTCCCGAGATGCTGTCTGACCTGCTGAGTTACTCCAGCTTTTTGTGTCTCTCTTCGGTTTAATCTGAGGAAAGACGTTCTTGCCATAGAGGGAGTGCAGAGAAGGTTCACCAGATTGATCCCTGGGATGGCAGGACTTTCATATGAAGAAAGACTGGATAGACTCGGCTTGTACTCGCTGGAATTTAGAAGATTGAGGGGGGAATCTTATAGAAACTTACAAAATTCTTAAGGGGTTGGACAGGCTAGATGCAGGAAGATTGTTCCCGATGTTGGGCAAGTCCAGAACAAGGGGTCACAGTTTAAGGATAAGGGGGAAGTCTTTTAGGACCGAGATGAGAACGTTTTTTTTTACACAGAGAGTGGTGAATCTGTGGAATTCTCTGCCACAGAAGGTAGTTGAGGCCAGTTCATTGGCTATATTTAAGAGGGAAGTTAGATGTGGCCCTTGTGGCTAAAGGGATCAGGGGGTATGGAGAGAAGGCAGGTACAGGATACTGAGTTGGATGATCAGCCATGATCATATTGAATGGCGGTGCAGGCTCGAAGGGCCGAATGGCCTACTCCTGCACCTATTTTCTATGTTTCTTTGTTTCTATGAAAAGTGGCCTCTTCCTTCTCTCTCTCGAGATGCTGTCTGACCTGCTGAGTTACTCCAGCGTTTTGTGTCTCTCTTCGGCTTAAACCGGCCTCTGCAGTTCCTTCCCCCACGAGAGACGTAGACTATTGTGTAGGGCAGTCCCTGCTTCAACAATGCATTCCACTGCGGGCTGGATAATAGGTCCTGAGGGCCATATCTGTGGGTCCGATCAAAGCATCGGGGCTGCTATCAAGCTGTCCAGTCGTGTCGCTGGCTGCTAACAAACACAAGGACCATACTGACAGGAATGTTTAACTTGGAAAGCAACATCACTTGGCAGAGGATGTGGTGACAGCAACTCTTCCCCTTCACAAGCACAATGACTCATGCAGACCATGCACTGCATGTTTTCCTTGATAAAGCTGGCAGGAAAAACACTGACCCCATGCGAACATCATCTGCCTTCGAATGATCTCATCAGGGTCTGCTGAAGAAATTTGGTGTGTCTCTCTTTTGTTTGAGTATTTCTTGGTGCTGGTTGGAAAAGGGGAAGCATATTTCAGCTAACACAGCCATAGAGTTACTGGAAGCTATGCCCTGTGGGTCTCGTGTCATGGGAGCTGGAAAGGGCGGAGTGGAGAGAAGTGTGTGGGAAGGAACTGTTTAAAACGAAGATGGACGCGAAAAGCTGGAATATCTCAGCAGGTCAGGCAGCATCTCTGGAGAAAAGGAATAGGTGACGTTTCCGGTCAATAGACAATAGATGCAGGAGGAGGCCATTCGGCCCTTCGAGCCAGCACCGCCATTCATTGCGATCATGGCTGATCATTCACAATCAGTACCCCGTTCCTTCCTTCTCCCCATACCCCCTGACTCAGCTATCCTTAAGAGCTCTATCTAGCTCTCTCTTGAAAGCATCCAGAGAATTGGCCTCCACTGCCTTCTGAGGCAGAGAATTCCACAGGTTCACAACTCTCTGACTGAAAAAGTTTTTCCTCATCTCCGTTCTAAATGGCCTACTCCTTATTCTTAAACTGTGGCCCCTGGTTCTGGACTCCCCCAACATTGGGAACATGTTTCCTGCGCCTAATGTGTCCAATCCCTTAATAATCTTATACGTTTCAATAAGATACTTTGGCCATGATTCTTCTTCAGTCTGAAGAAGGGTCTCAACCCGAAACGTCACCTTTTCCGTTTCTCCAGAGACGCTGCCTGACCCGCTGAGTCCCTCCAGCTTTTTGTGTCTCTCTGGAGTGTAGAGAAGACTTACGAGAAGGTTGCCTGGACTTGAGGGTCTGAGCCACAGGGAGAGGTTGAGCAGGCTAGGACTCTATTCCTTGGAGCGCAGGAGGGTGAGGGGTGATCGTATAGAGGTGCACAAAGTCATGAGAGGAATGGGTAGGGTAAATGCACAGACTCTTTTACCCAGAGTAGGAGAATCAAGAAGGAGAGGACATGGGTTCAAGGTGGGTGGGGGGAAAGATTTATTAGGAACCTGAGGGGCAATTTTGTCACACAAAGAGTGGAAGGTGTACGGAACGAGCTGCAGGAGGAGGTAGTTGAGGCAGGTGCGAACACAATATTTATAAGACATTTGGACAGGTACATGGATAGGATAGGTTTTAGTGGGATATGGGCCAAACGCTGGTGGGTGGGACTAGTGTAGAATGGGCATGTTGGGCTGCATGGGCATGTTGGGCTTAAGGACTGGTATCATTCTGTGATTTTATAACGTACCAGGGGACCTAACACAATCAGAACGGGAGGAGAAGTCAAGTCAAGCCAAGTTAATTTTATTTGTACAGCACATTTAAAAACAACCCACGTTGACCAAAGTGCTGTACATCAGTTCAGGTACTAAGAACGAACATACAATGGCACACAAACATAACAGCACATACATAAACAGTTCACAGCGCCCCCTCAGAGGGCCTCAAACGCTAGGGAGTAGAAATAGGTTTTGAGCCTGGACTTAATCAATGGAGGGGGCAGTTCTGATGGGGAGAGGGATGCTGTTCCACAGTCTAGGAGCTGCAACCGCAAAAGATGAAGGTCCTTCAATTTTGCTCCACTGTTGTCAGCGGCTAATTGGATGCCTTGTCCTCTTTCACCCCGACCCCACTACATCCTAATTCTGTTGCTGCTTAGTAGTCCACCAATCACAACTTGAAACTACTTAGCAACTGATATCTACAGTCTTAGTTTAGTTTAGAGATAGAGGGCAGAAACAGGCCCTTCGGCCCACCGAGTCCGCACCGACCAGCGATCCCCGCACATTAACACCATCCTACACACACGATGGGCAATTTGCAATCTTTCCCAAAGCCAATTAACCTACACACCTGTACGTCTTTGGAGTGTGGGAGGAAATCGGAGCACACAGAGTAAACCCATGCAGGTCACGGTGAGAACGTACAAACTCCGTACAGACGGCGCCCGTGGTCAGGATCGAACTCGGGTTTTTAGATTTTAGATTTAGAGATACAGCTTGGAAACAGGCCCTTCGGCCCACCGAGTCCGCGCCGCCCAGCGATCCCCGCACACTAACACTATCCTACACACACTAGGGACAATTTTTACATTTACCCAGTCAATTAACCTACATACCTGTACGTCTTTGGAGTGTGGGAGGAAACCGAAGATCGGAGAAAACCCACGCAGGTCACGGGGAGAACGTACAAACTCCGCACAGACGGCGCCCGTAGTCGGGATCGAACCTGAGTCTCCGGCGCTGCATTCGCTGTAAGGCAGCAACTCTACCGCTGTGCAACCGTGCCGCCCCCACAGGTCTCTGGCGCTGTAAGACGGTAACTCTACCGCTGTGCTACCGTGCCGACCCATGATGCCAACCTGTTTGATTCTCCTTTATGCAAAGGCTAACAATTTAGTTACCATAAGACACAGGAGCAGAATTAGGCCATTTGGCCCATCAAGTCTGGACCACCATTCGATTGTGGCTGATCTATTTTTCCCTCTTAACTCCATTCTCCTGCCTTATAGACAATAGACAATAGACAATAGGTGCAGGAGTAGGCCATTCAGCCCTTCGAGCCAGTACCGCCATTCAATGCGATCATGGCTGATCACTCTCAATCAGTACCCCGTTCCTGCCTTCTCCCCATACCCCCTCACTCCGCTATCCTTAAGAGCTCTATCCAGCTCTCTCTTCTAAGCATCCAACGAACTGGCCTCCACTGCCTTCTGAGGCAGAGAATTCCACACCTTCACCACTCTCTGACTGAAAAAGTTCTTCCTCATCTCCGTTCTAAATGGCCTACCCCTTATTCTTAAACTGTGGCCCTTTGTTCTGGACTCCCCCAACATTGGGAACATGTTTCCTGCCTCTAATGTGTCCAAGCCCCTAATTATCTTATATGTTTCAATAAGATCCCCCCTCATCCTTCTAAATTCCAGTGTTCCCCCTGTAACCTTTGTTGCCCTCGCTAATCAGGAGCCTATCAATCTCTGCTTTTAATCTCTCCAATGACTTGGCCTCCACTGCCGTCTGCGGCAATGAATTCCGAAGGGGAAACTGGAGTTTGTGTCCTTGTGACTTTGAGGCCAAGTGTTAGAATTGGCAGGTTGGTGGCAGCTGTAAGATCCTTTGTCCATATTGGCACAGTCCGGCCTTTGTGGCGGTGAAACTTTCGACTTTGTTTATAACGAATTCTTCACATAGTTTGCAAGCTCGGTGTTGTGTAATTATGGACAGGCAACGAAACCCCAGCCAAAATGCGATCGGGGAACAAACAACATGTTATTGTTGACTCAGGATCGCAGGGCAGTTTTTCTCAGGGGAGATGTGTTAGTGAGATCTCAATGGGAAGCACCTGGAATTAGAGCTTGCAATGGGTTTTGCTCAGTGGAGCCTTCCTCGTGGCTCAACTCAGAGCAGTATCTCTTTGGACATCTATACACTAAAGCTCTCGTTTGTTTGTTTGTTTGTTCCTGAACTACAGCCAAAACGGTACACGGTAGCGCGGCAATGTTAGGCCCAACTTACTCACCGTCGTCCCGTTGGAAGAAGTTTCATTGAGATCGGTGTTATATTTTTTAAGTTATTCACATTTTAAAATTTAAATCTATCTCCTAGGGAAGGAGGGGGGAGGGAGGGAGGGGGGAGGATAAGGGGGGGTTGAGGGGGATTGGAGTGAGGGGGAGGGGAGGAGGTAGGGGGAGGAGGGAGGGAAGGGGTAGGGGATGGAGTGGGGGGGAGGGGAGGAGGTAGGGGAGGAGGGAGGGAGGGAGGGGGAGCATAAGGGGGGTTGAGGGGGATGGAGTGAGGGGAGGGGAGGAGGTAGGGGAAGGGAGGAGGGAGGGGGGGAGGGGAATGGGGGGAGGTGGGAGGATAAGGGGGATGGAGTGGGGGGGATGGAGTGGGGAGAGGGGAGGAGGTTAGGGGAGGGAGGGAGGGGAGAGGGAGGGAATGGGGGGAGGGGAGGGGGAGGGAGGATAAGGGGGGGGTTGAAGGGGATGGAGTGGGGGGAGGGGAGGAGGGTAGGGGGAGGAGGGAGGGAGGGGGAGGATAAGGGGGGGGTTGAGGGGGATGGAGTGGGGGGAGGGGTGGAGGTAGGAGGAGGAGGGAGGGAGGGAGGGGGGGAGGGGAATGGGGGGGAGGGGAGAGGGGAGGGAGGGGGGGTGGGGGGAGGAGAGGTGTTGCACCAATGCAGGAGAGGTTTGGGCCAACGGGTCCACTTGGTCT